>NW_022196906.1:48492248-48500360 GCF_008632895.1 Mastomys coucha | reverse complement strand
TAATTTGCGGGGAGTGATTGTGAAAGGCATCATTTCCCTGAGTTCTTTCTCAGTCTGTCATTTGTATGATTTTTGTGTGTTAATTTTGTTTCCTGCTACTTTGCTGAAAGTGTATCAATTGCAGAAGTTTCCTAGTAGAGTTTTTAAGGTCTTTCATTTTATGTATAAAATTATCTGTAAATTATTATCATCAGTACTTTGACTTCCTCCTTTCCAATTTGTATTTCCTTGATCTCCTTCAGTTATTGTACTGCTCTAGCTGAGACTTCACGTACTATGCTGAATAGGTATGGAGAGAGTGGACATTCTTGCCTTGTTCCAGCTTTTCATGGAAATCAACTTAGGCTGTGGGCTTGTTGTATATTGCCTTTATTATGTTGAGATATGTATGTCGCCTGTATTGCTAGTCTCTCCAGGACTTTTATTATGAAGGGATGTTGGATTTTGTCAAAGGTTTTTTTCGGAGTCTTGTGAGGTGATCATGTGATTTTTGCCTTCTAGTGTGTTTATGTGATGGATTATATTTATTAACATTTATTGAATCAACCCCGAATCTTTGGGATGAAGCCTTCTAGTTTTAGAGTCTCCATTGAGAAGTTGGGTGTTTTTCTGATGGATCTTCCTTGATATGTTACTTGGTCTTTTTTTCCTCTTGTAGCTTTTCTTATTCTTTGTTCCTTACATTCATTGTTTTGATTATTATGTATTGTGGGGAATTTTTCATCTGTTTGGTGTTCTTTATGATTTGTGGGCCTCCTACTTTAGGGAAAATTTCTTAAGTTATATTGTTAAAATATTTTCTTTACCTTTGAGCTCGGGTTCTCTATTCCTAGTATTATAAATTTGTTCTATTCATACTGTCCCAGATTTCTTGGATGCTTATGCCTGGGTTGTTTTAGCTTAACCTATCTTTCACTGGGATTTCCATTTCTTCTCTATTGTCTTCAGTGCCTGAGATTCTCTATGAATTGTCTGTTCCGTTGGTAAGGCTTCATCTCAGGTTTTACATCTCATTTTACTAAAATTTTTATTTCTCAGGTGGATTTTCTATACTGATTTCAGGTCTTGAACCGTTTTCATTGTTTCATTTTACTGTCAGTATTTTCACAGACTTCATTAAGGGATCCACTCATATCCCATTTAAGGTCCTGAACAAATTCATAATTGGTATTTTGATATTCTTGCCTTGTTCTTCAGCTATATTGCATTTCTCAGGGCCTTCTGTAATTCGGGATTCCTAGGTTCTGCTGTTAATGTTTGTATTTTTGTGATGGTGCCGGGGTATCTGGAGTTAAGATGACTGAGGTAATTCTAGGTGTTGGTATCTGGTCGTGTCTTTGTTGACTTGGGCTTCCATTCATTTGTGTCTGTTGCCCTCTCTGGATCTTAGAAAAGTATGGTGGCTGTGTTGCCTGGTAGAGAGTGCTTCTTGAGGTTGTTGGGTGGCAGAGAGGAATAGAGTTGAGCTAGGTGAAAAGGCCAAGAAGAACTTCAGGAAAGATACCAGGTCACAGAGAGTTGGAGGTGTGGTGGGAAAAGGGGATCCTGCAAGTAGGTTACTGTAAGGCAGAGAGTTATCTGGAGAGACAGGAGTGAAAGGGCTAGGGGGATCCTGAGTCTGAACCAAGAGTTGGGGTGGAGGTGAGAGAAAGGCACATTTAAGCAGGTTGTTGCCAGGTTGGTGGTGGTAACAACAGAGGCGTTGTATTGGAGAACAAGGAAGGAGAATAAGAATCACCTATCTGGTTTTGTTTTTCTCTTTCTTCCTTTCTTCCTTTCTTCCTTCCTTCCTTCCTTCCTTCCTCCCTCCCTCCCTCCCTCCCTCCCTCCCTCCCTCTTTCTTTCTTTCTTTCTTTCTTTCTTTCTTTTTTGAGACAGGGTTTCTCTGTATAGCCCTGGCTGTCACTCTGGAACTCACTCTGTAGACCAGGCTGGCCTTGAACTAAGAAATCCACCTGCCTCTGCCTCCTAAGTGCTGGGATTAAAGGCGTGTGCCACCACTGCCTGGCAAGAATCACCTATCTGAATCCATGTCAGATATGGCCGCTGTGAGGATGGAGTTCAGGTAGAACTAGCATTGGTGCTTGACATGCAGGTTGGGAGGGGAGAGTTGAGAGTCCACAGAAAGGGGCAAGGTTCAGCAGTCAGCTACCAAATGTTCAAACTGTCCTTTATGCCTGCATTTGTGGTTCTCATTATTTTTCTCTTTGATAGTGCTGCAATGATTGTTATTTTATTTATATTATCCTTTTGATCTTTTTGCCCCCACCCTGAGTTTTGAGGCAAGATCTTGAAATGTACCCCAAGTTGGTCTTGAATCTATAATTATCAGCCCTTGGAGTTCTAGCCATATAGATAAGTGGATATCATTATGCTTAGTTTGGCCTTAAACCTTTATCATATTTAAGAATGTCCTGTAACTTTTTTTAAATCTTACTTTTTAAAATGTAGGTGGTTTTAGATTTTTTTTACAAAAATTTTAACCTTTCAAAAGAAGCTTTTCTTGAGTTGTTGACCATGATAAAGATGTAGCTTTAAAAAATACAATTAATAATAGTTCACAATAAATTCCATCTACTTTAGAAGCTTGGCTTTTTTTATCTGTGTATACTCTTGAAAATCAAATGGGCTGGGATTGCACACTGCTTTATTGTGGATAAACATAGAGCTCATATGTTCTTGTAGCTATTGGGCCTTGTCGTCCAGTGTTATGTTGTTTTCTCTTTGAAACTGAATCCCACCATATAACCTTGGCTGGGACTCAATAAGGTCAATGTGTTGTTATATTTGGTTTTGAAATTAGTACTGTCATTTATTTTCATGTAAGAGTATGCCATTAGTTCTTACTATTTACATTCCCTGTTAAATTCAGTTGAAGTTGTTACAAACCTGGTAGAATCATGCTGACTTGTTTTTTTATCATCTTCTTTGTATAAATAAATATATGACAAATGACTATAAACACTTGTCATATTTTTAAAGAAATTGGAGCACCATATTGAAAGTTTAATCTTTTTTGTTTCTACAGATATTCCAAATGTCCTGGTTGGCACTGCGTTTAATATTGATGATATCAATGGAGGATTTGTAGTTCATTGGTTAAATAACAAGGAATTTCATTTTACATCATCAACTGAAATATTTATGCACCAATTACGGAAACTTTCTGAAAAACAATTAGATCATGAAAGTGATGATGCAGATAGAGAAGATGAGGAGCGCTCACTGGAGGAGAGAGAAAGGGGTTTACGTATGAAACTGGACCATGGTTTGTATTCCTCACGATGTTTTCTCACTAAGGATAGCAGCTTTCAGGGGACTTCTTTAAGCTTGACCTCTTTCTTCTTCTCATTGTCACTTTGCTTTTCTCTGCTATAAGCACTGGCCATCTCTCACAGGCCTCATAGGCACTGTACTTGTTCCTGCATACACCATCTAACTCTAGCTGGTGGTTTGTTTGCTTATGATGTGGACTCATGCATGCTAGGCAAGGACTCTGGGACTGAGTATTCCTGCAGCCCTTTTCATTTTATTTTGAGATACTGCATTCCTGAATTGCCAGACTGGCCTTGAGTTTGAATTCCTCCTGCCTAAGTAAGTCTCCTGAATAGATAGGATGGTAAACTTGGGCATGCATGCCAGCCAAACTCTCTCTGTATATATATCTAATTATAGTACTTTGAATAATGTAGTACTTTGGAAGCCATATTCTTTTTTGGGAAATATTTTTATAATTTTAATAATGGAAGTATGGTATAATTTTTATTTATCTAAAAATAATAGATATAATAATTTCAATTTGGACAAGAAAATACTTTTGCTGACCATAAATTGTAAAGGTAAAGGTAATTTATAGTTTCTAACTGAACTTTATAGTATGATGTAGTATATATTCTGATAAATATATTTTCTGATTTAGAATTATCTCTGGATAGAGAATCTGAGGCAGGCACAGGGTCTTCAGAACATGAAGATGGAGACCGAGAGGGAAGTCCTAGAACCCATCCACGACCTAGCGTCTCAATGCCACTGCCTACAGTGCTGCTGGATCGGAAGATTGAAACGCTGCTGACAGAGTGGAATAAGAACCCTGACATGTTATTCACGATACACCCCGTAGACGGGACTTTTCTAGTGTGGCATGTAAAATATTTGGATGAATATAACCCTGGAATATTTAGACAAGTTCAGGTATATTTCCCTGATGAAAACAATTATAGTTTTAAAGTAACAAGATGCTATATAGACTTCACAGATTTTCATAATTACTCAAAAATTTAGCTTTTATAAGCAACTAAGAAAAAACATATTCTTATTTTCAAAGAGGATCAGTACCACACATTTTGCATAATTAGAAATTCAAAGGAATTTTTTTCTCTTTTAAAAACACTGAGTATTTAAATGAGTACTCATGCTTTCTGAGAATTGTAATATTTTTAGTACAACTAAGGGAACTATTTTGAGAATATAATGTATTCTTATTTTCAGTTTTTTCCTTTTTCTCCTCTTCTCCCCCACCCTCTTCTTTTTAAGTGACAGGGTCTCATGTAGCTGGGCTGGTCTTTAAGTAGTTCTATTGTCAAGCATGACCTTTACCTCCTGCTTCTCCTCCTTCCTGTACACATATAGGTATATACTCACCTTCAGTGCTAGAAGTCAAATCAAGCTGCGTTTTTGTGGTATCACTCTTAGCTTTATTATAATTGAAGTACATGCTTATGGTTATTTTGGTATAAGCTATAAGCATCATATTTGAAACTTTATAATTCATTTTGTATTAGGATATTACTAGTGATTTATTATATAAATTGAAGAACTAAATTGTACAGAGGAGAAACATGAATTTTTTTCCTTTTTTTTTTTTCTTTGCTAGGAGGCTAAGATTGGGCATTTTGAAAAGAGAAGTGCATTTGACAAAGTCTTTTTGAAAGAAGACACACTCCTTATAATGAATCATCAATTTCTGTTTTTCAGGTTTCTTTTTCCTCTCGGATTCCTGTTGCATTTCCCTCTGGGGACGCCAACTCTCTTAGTAAAAACATCATGATGTATGCTTGTGTGAATGCTACAAAAGATTCATACAACAACCCATCCCCACAAGAGATGATGTCTGTAGGTAGTTCCCATGGGTCACAGCTACACTCTCCGTCACACAGCACCAATATGAACATTTTAGCGCCCACGGTAATGATGGTCTCTAAACACATAGACGGGTCTTTGAATCAGTGGGCAGTCACGTTTGCTGATAAGTCAGCCTTTACCACTGTTCTGACTGTGTCCCACAAATTCAGATACTGTGGTCACCGATTCCATCTCAATGACCTCGCGTGCCATTCTGTTTTACCCCTGTTGCTCACCTCTTCCCATCACAATGCTCTGTTGACTCCTGACTCAGACTATCAGTGGGACTCGGACAGTAAAATAAATAGATTGATAGATCCTGTAAAACACACAAAAGCTTCCTCAAAACAGCCTCTTAGGAATGCAGCAACCCGTACATTTCATGACCCAAATGCAATCTACAGTGAACTGATTCTGTGGCGTGTAGACCCCATTGGACCTTTGTCATATACTGGAGGAGTGTCAGAATTGGCTCGAATTAACTCTTTACATACCTCAGCCTTCTCTAATGTCGCATGGCTTCCAACTCTTATTCCTAGTTACTGTCTTGGTAAGTATTTATTTAATTGTAAAATGAATAAAAGCTTTTATGTGTTTTATTTTATTTTACTTTTTCAAGACAGTGTTTCTCTGTGTAGCCCTGGCTGTCTTAGAACTCTTTGTAGACCAGGCTGGCCTTGAGCTCAGTGATCTGCCCATCTCTGCCTCCCAAGTGCTGGGATTAAAGGCATGTGCCACCACCACTTGGTGAATAAAAGTTTTAAAATTACAACTTTTTATGAACAAAGTCTTTTTTCTTCTTTATCTTTCTTTTGAGCCACCGTATCCTGCAACATGCTATATAGAGCATGCTAGCCTCAGACATTGAGACCCTGCTCCCTCCCATGTGCTGATAATACCATCGTGCTTGGTTCACAAAATGATTTATATTTACCATAGTTAAGCTCTTTTTAAAAAATTATTTTATTTTTGTTTTATGTGTATAAGTCTTTTGCCCGCATATATATCTGTGCACCAAATGCCTGCTTGGTGTCATCAACATCAGAAGAGGGTGTCGGATTTTGGGGACTGAGTTACATACACACAATTAGTTATGAGCCACCATATAGATGCTGGAACTCAAACCAAGGTCCACTGAGAATAGCTAGTGCATCTGACTGCTGAGCCATCTCTCTAGGTCTTAGATATATTTTTAATAGGTTGTCAGAATGTTTGTATATGCTTATTTTTAGAATTTTAAAGTTTTTAGAGTTTTCCTACTGTTTATGTTAATAAGTTTATATATTTTTATTAATAAGCTTATTCATTTAATTATGATTCTGTATGATAGTTATACCTAGAAAGATGTACTTATTTGTTTCTTATATTTCAGTCAATAATAAAAATAAATTACACACTGTAACCCAAAGACTTTCTCTTCTTTCCCCAGGCACATACTGCAATTCTGCAAGTGCTTGCTTTGTTGCATCTGATGGCAAAAATCTAAGACTTTATCAAGCTGTGGTCGATGCACGAAAATTATTAGATGAACTATCAGACCCAGAAGCCTCAGTAAGAATGTTCAAATCATTTTCTAAGCTAATAAATTCTCTTTTTACTTCACCTAAGACCATGGTTTGTTAGTTGGTGTTTGGGGGATGGGAATATATATTTTGGCTGTGTAGAACAGACAATAAGACAGATATATACATGCACATACACACACAAATTTATTTCTTTATTAGTATTCTAAGGTATACAAATTAAAACTTAAATGAAAATGCCACCCCAATGCATTTAACATATAAAGAAACAAATATTTTGTCATTTCCCTAAAATATTGACTTTCTAGTTTGATTTTTAAAAGCAGGTTTTTTTAGTGTGTATTCATGGGTATTTGTGTTTCAATGTGTATATGCCATATGTGTTCAGGTGTCCACAGATAGTGTCAGATTGTCTGGAGCTGAAGTTACAAACAGCTGTGAGCAATCCAATATGGGTGCTGAGAACCAAATTTGGGTCCTCTGGAAGAGCTGCAAGTCCGCTTTCAGTGTTGAGTTCCCTCTCCATCCCTAGTATGGGTATCTCAATCTTGTTTTAAGGCATCTTTACCTAACAGTTTATATTAGAAAATTAGAGCTCTCTCTCCATCCTCTCTTTCTGTGCTACTTCCCCCTCTCTCCCTCTCAATTAAACCTCTTACACGTGGAACTGTTTGGGCCTAGCGTGTGGTATGTTCTGATGCTACTCGCCATTCTAACACATCATTTGGTGCTGAAACCCAGGAATTGGCGGGGACAGGCAGAGATCATGACCATATGGATCGGTCACAGCACGGGCAACCACAGTTGCCGTAATTACTCGAGTTTGCGGTCCCCTCAGCTGGTGGCTACAATAATTGCAGGCTTTCATCACTGAAGCTGCCGATGCTCCCTGAAGACACCACCACCAAGTTGCAGCCGGAACCGAAGCTGCCCCACACACCGCAGGACATACAAACTTCTACCACGTGAGCCGCACCCAGTCTGGTCTATCAGGGGGAGTTAGCCTCTCCTCAGATCCACACCTACCCATTCAGTTTCACGTTTTCCATTTACCAGTCCACTATAATTCTCGCACAGACACCAGCATATTAATTAATAGGATCGCTGGTCTGTCTGGGCTGGTGTCCAGAGCAGACCTTGGGTGCAAGCTCTGCAGCCAGTCCCACAACACCCAGAGGAAGCTCCACTCCCAGGTGCTCTGACACACCCAGGATCAGAGGTGAGGAGGACCCAACATCTGTCCCAACACTGGGAGTAATTGGGACCAGAGGGACCAGGCACATGGGAACTCCAACAGCCCAGTGACTATGGTTCCTTCCTGTCTGTCTGGGCTGGTGTCCAGAGCAGACCTTGGGTGCAAGCTCTGTAGCCAGTCCCACAACACAAAGAGGAAGTCCCACTCCAGGTGATCTAACAAGCCCAGGATCACAGGATCCCAGAATCACAGGATCACAGAGACAGCTTGACT
>NW_022196906.1:48490887-48491295 GCF_008632895.1 Mastomys coucha | reverse complement strand
GCATTACCAACAGAATACAAGAGATAGAAGAGAAAATCTCAGGGGCAGAAGACACCATAGAAAACATTCACACAACAGTCAAAGAAAATGCAAAAAGCAAAATGCTCCTAATCCAGAACATCCAGGAAATCCAGGACTCAATGAGAAGACCAAACCTAAGGATAATAGGTTTAGAAGAAAGTGAAGATTCCCAATGTAATGGGCCAGTGAATATCCTCAACAAAATTATAGAAGAAAACTTCCCTAACCTAAAGAAAGAGATGCCCATGAACATACAAGAAGCCTACAGAATTCCAAATAGACTGGACCAGAAAAGAAATTCTTCCCAACACATAATAATCAGAACACCAAATGCACTAAACAAAGAAAGAATTTTAAAAGCAGTAAGGGGAAAAGGTCAAGTAACCT
>NW_022196906.1:48472698-48490686 GCF_008632895.1 Mastomys coucha | reverse complement strand
AGCTAGAAGATTCTGGGCAGATGTCATACAGACCCTACGAGAACACAAATGCCAGCCCAGGCTACTATGTCCAGCAAGACTCTCAATTACCATAGATGGAGAAAACAAGATATTCCACGACAAAACAGAATTTACACAATATCTTTCCACAAATCCAGCCCTACAAAGGATAATAGATGAAAAACTTTAACATAAGGAGCAAAACTACACCCTAGAAGAAGCAAGAAGGTAAGATTTCAACGAATCCACACAAATTTAATTCCACCTCTTACAACAAAAACAACAGGAAGTGACAATTACTTTTGTTAATATCTTAATATGAAAATTAATATTATCAATATATCCTAATCGATTGAAATCCAAAAATATGAAGAATTAGAAATTTGTTGATTGTCATCCAATGGTCTCTCTCATTTGGAAAATAGGTCCAACATTGTATAATCTATATACACTTTCAGCTTGTTTGTTTGTGACAGTGTCTAGCTGTGTACAACATAAGGGTCTTGAAATCTTGCTTCTCCTATCTCAGCCTCTCTATTAGTAGTATTGTTTATTTCATGTCTTTACACTATACTATGGTTTTCAGAACAGCTTATATATTTCAAAAGTATTTATATACCCAAGAGAAACATAGACGATTAACTAGGGAGATTGCTTGTAAGAGAACAACAAAGAGTGAGACTGAATGCTTTGCTTGATGTTTGTAACTCTTGTATCAAGTTTGAAGAAGAGGACTTTATAAGTTATTCTTTCTCTGAGATGAATGCTTTTCCAAATTATCACAGCTAATGAACCAAATTCTTATCCTCACCTAATGTCTGTGCCACCCTCCAAGCAGAACCATTGTTCATTGAAACACTTGGTGAATGATTTTATGGATAGACCATCTTAATACCTACACCATTTCTTAAATGAATGTAACCTGTTCTCTGTGTGCTGAGAATAATTCACTCACTTAAGTCAAATAGCTTTGACCATAGCAGGAAGTCTGTACCCAAAAATCAAGCCTACAATTCATTTCTTGGTGCAGCAGAGCTATCAACTCTCAGTTTAGCTATGATGGAGGTAAAATCCTTTGGTGATGTGAGAGTCATTGAAGAACAGCCTCATTACAATGAAATCCAATGTCTAAAAATTGTTCTTATTTTGGGCTTTTACCATAGTAAGAGTCAAGATTTTAAACTCTACTAAATGCAAAACAAACAAACAAAAAGACTTTATATATTCATGTTCATTTAAGAAAATACTAGTAATGATGTATTATTTTTAAGTATACAGTTAATATGTTTGGAGTTATTTAAAATTTATATTGAGAAAAATGTATGTATTTTCAGTATTGCTGTAGACGAGCATCTACATAAGACTGTTAAACTGATTGTTGTGTTATATCAAACAAGTTTTATAATACTTATTTTTCTTGTTATAATATTTTATAAATTTTAAGGAATATGACAAAAAAGATATTGTAGGTATTGAAGGGGGGTCTCTGGGAGGAGTGGGGGTACAAAAGGGAAACAAGAATGTGATTTAATTCTATTTACTTAAAATATGTTTTTAAGTGTTAACAAATTCAGATAAATTGAAATCATGTAACTTTTCTCATCTTAATGCAATAAAAGTTTAAAAAAAAAGAAAATTAGAATATTTCTAAGCCTAACTTATGTAAAAATATTCTGTGTCTAGAATCTATTAATAATCTATATATTTTATACATAGCTAGGGTAGTAGCCCCTCATTCTCATAGTTACAAGGAGACTAGAAGTAATATATTTTACTCAATATTTGGATTTGAACATTGACTTTTCCATTTACTGATAAAGACATATCTCTATAAAATGCCTATTCTAAAATGCTTCCAGTATTGAATACCAAATACTGGGCTGAGGAGAGAGATAGCTCAGTGAGTAAAATCATTAGCCCTGTAATAAGCCTGACAGCCTGACTTTGAGCCCCAGATGCCATGAAAAGCCATATGTGGACGCTCAAATCTATAACCCTAGCATGTCTGTGGTGGGATAGGAGGTCGAGACAGGAGAATCAGCTAGAAGCTTGTTTAGGCAGCACAGCAACACAAACAAGAGACCTTGCCTCAGAAGCAAAGTAGGAGGAGAGAACTGACTGCTCCCAGCCTGTCCTGACTTCTGCATATGCACGGCAGTGTGCTGCTGGGCCCTCTACCAAGGAGTCAGTGAGTAGCAAGGGAAGTTGGAGCACCAGCTGTTCTTTATGAGTCTCTTATACCTCTTGTTGTGTAGAGGACACAGGACGTAGTTAGTGTTTACCTTTAAGAAAATTTTAATTTAATTGAAAAAGAAATTATTAATAGCTAGGTGTGGTGGCACATGCTTGTAATTCTAGCACTTGGACGGTAGAAGCTGGAGGATCAGGAAATTTGAGATAATCATTGGTTACATAATCAGTTCTGGGGTATACTGAGCCACATGGGACTCTGTCTCAAAACAAAAGAGAAAGTATTAGTAAAAGATAACAGTTTAAGGCAAGAGGAAGTATTCATGTGTTGTTCAGTTGATTGCTAAAAATACGGCACTAGAAGTGTTCTAGAACAGCAGAGAGATCAGATGAGGATGAGTATGGACAGTCTGCTGAAGACTGGGCTTGCTTTGTTCTGGATGAATAGGGAAGATTTGGAAAGATGATACCTTTGTTTTTTCCTGTGTGAAAATAAGTGTGGATATAGGAAAATACATATATAAAACTTGTTCTAGACATAGTAGGAAACCATTTTGGGTTCTTGGTGTAGAGAAGGTCTCAGCTGTACTATATATATGGTACTCTAAATTCATCTGCTTTTATCTTCTGGTAGTGGAGGCTAAATGAGATCTGACCTGGTTAATATTTGGATGGGACAAAGTCTGCAAACTTAGTATCATAGAGTTATAGTTGTAGTTGGATAGTGCACTAGAGGTCAGCTACTGTTAATTAGCCATTGGATGTTTTAGTCCAGTCTATTTTATGTTGTCATCTGTTGTCTGACCACCAGTAAGGGAACGGATTCTGACACAGATCATGCTGTATATAGATTAATGTTGCTATTAAGTTGAAATTGAATGTATTTTCACAAATTGTCTTGGCAAGTTAGTTCTACTTAGAGTAAGTCTCATATTCTTGGCACAGAGTGCCACAGATAATCAAAGATAATCAAGGTTTTATAAACCCTGGGTTTTCTTTCCCCCTTAGGAAAAATTTGTTTCATATCTGAGCACAAGTTTTTCTTCTATCTGAATGTGTGTGTGTGTCATTGTGTGTATGTACAGAGGCCAGAGGAAGGCATCGGTTGTCATCCTCTGCCATTATCCACCCTCTTTCCTGAGGGATCTTCGACTGAACCTGGAGTTAGGCTGGTGGCCAACAGTCTGACAGTCCTGCTTCTGTCCTCCTCCGTTCCTGATGCATTGCTACCACCACACCTGGCATTACACAGGATTGGGATCCTCCTGAGTACTGGGATTATAGGTGTGGACTACCACACTTTACTTTTCCCACACCATTAGATACAAAACATAAATTATACTACATAGATAGCAAGTTTCTTAATTTGGTTTCTCTAAGCGTGCTATTTCCTTTTAAAAAATTTAATGACAGAATTTAAGATTTTGGAATTTAGGACTTTGTTACATACTAGGCAGACACGCTTTCACTGAGCTGTCTTCTAGCCCTTTTTATTTTGAGATAGTCTCACTAAATTGCTCAGGCATGCCTTGAACCTGTTACTGTCCTGCCTTGGCCTCCCATGTAGCTGCTCAGGCAGGTCTTGAAAATTTTACTGTCCTGTCTTAACCTCCTGGTTGGCTGCCATCAGCAGCTTGCCTTGTTCCTGGAAGTGTTCGTGAGCCCTAAAAGATCACCAAGGAGCCGACTCTGATGCAGTCACATTAGGGTCTCTATTACAAACTGGAGTTTGGGCTTACTCACTGCCAACTCATAGGATGGTTTGATGAAGCAGCCCTGAACTCTAATCCGGACAAGGTTTTATAGAAAATGGAAGTAAGGGAGGGCCCAGGGGTCCAGCCTGGCAAGCATCTAATTGAATGTCTATTGTAAGCTGACAGGTGGGTGCTCTGAAGCAAGACCATATACAATCACGAACAGTCTGAAAGTACCTCTGAAACAATCAGACTAATCTTTGATTAACTATTACTAGGAAGTAGCTAGGGAGTAATTCTGGCCAAGGACAAGACGTGGGGTCCTTCCTGGTACTTGGGTGCAGCTTGGTTCAGCTGTGGGGCAAGTTTTCAGGCCTTTTTTTTTTTTTTTTTTTTTTAAAGAGATGGAGTCTGGTCCCAAGATGGAGTAGATTTGGCCTCTCAGCCTTTGTTTTTGAAAACTAGACATTGGTCTAGTTTTAGTTTAGTCACTGTGGTATTCCCCTTGGCTTGGGGTTTCAGTCTTGCATTATGGCCTGCATTATTTGGCCTTTATGATGAGTTTATTAACTATTGCTGTTTGTTTGTATTGAGAGTGTTTTTTTAAAGGCTTTTGTCTTTAGTATTTAACTGCTATAATTATTTCTTTGATAAATGGAGTCGCTAGCTATTGAAACTAGAGCTTTGCATACACTAGGCAACCGTTCTCTAGACTGGGTCCTCCTGGTTGATTTTCTTGATATTTTCAAGGAGCCATGTTTCATTGAACCTTTTGTTTCTCCCTTGTTTCTTTGTTTTTATTTTATTGATTTGTCTGCTTTTATCTTTATTTCCTAACTTTTGCTTACTTTGGAATTTCTTTTTTAAATTAATTCTTCTGTCATATATTTTATCCTGACCTAAGTTTCCCCTCCCTCCTGTCGTCAGTCCCCCCTCGCTCTCTGTTCCTCTTCCCCTAGATCCACTTTCCCCCTAGTTCTCTTGGGGGAAACAGGGATATCACCCAAACATGGCATATCAAGTTTCAGTGAGACGAGGCAGCTCCCTAATATTAAGTCTGAATGAGGCAAACTCGCAGGAGGAAAAGTGTAACTTTAACTTTTCCAACCTTATTTTTAGTGATGGTTCTTAAACACTTTAACCTTACTTGTACCCCACCACCCACCAGAGGTAGTGGAAAAGAAAGGATACGGGGTGGAGTTGGGGCTTGGGGGTAGTATGGACCTGTTTAGAAAGTTTCTTTGGAGCAACTTCTGTCTGTGTTGTCTGGAAATCGGCAGTTCAATTCACAGGTTAGCAGGCAGCAGCAGCTCGATCCACTTGCAAACACTTCACGGAGATATACTAGCAGTCCAGTTTGATAGAGTCAGGTTACAACAGTGGTGACATGACCTAGCAGAGACAGCTAGGCCTCAGCCTCAGCTGGAGTCAGCAGGAGGGACCAGGAGAAGTTCTCGGCTGTGCCTCCCTCACAAGGGTTGCACAGCTAGCTGTACCAGCAAGCCAGGCTCTCTCTGTGTCACTCCCTGTATTCCTATTTATACCCTCCAAACATCACATGTCCTCCATGTGCCCTGCCTCAGCATGTGCGTCCAATCAGCCTGAATCTGCAGAAGTGTCAAGAAGCTGCAGCATACCACCAGACATTTTTTGATGCCTTTCTCTCTATGATGTCCTGGCAAATGCAGCTCAACTATGCAGTGAAAGGCGGAGCAGTGCATGCATGTTGTTAGCAAAGAATCCTTCATCTTGTGTCCTTTCTGAACTGAATTCTCTAGAAGAGTAGTCATTGGTCTTAACCACTGAGCCATCTGTCCAGCCCTCCCAAGGTTTTGTTTTTGTTTTGATTTATTTTTATATGTATATGCAGTGTGTGCATGTGAGCTTGTGCACAGGTGTGTGCTCAGGTGCTCACAAAAGCTACAACTGCAGCTCTCTGCATTTTCTAAAAAGATTTATCTTATGTATATGAATACATGGTCACTGTCTTCAGACATACCAGAAGAAGGCATGGGGTCCCATTACAGATGCTTGTAAGCTACCATGTGGTTGCTGGAAATTGAACTCATGACCTCTGGAAGAGCAGTCAGTGTTCTTAACCCCTGAGCCATCTCAAGCCCCACTCTCTGCATTTCTTACAAGTAGCTGGGCATATCTGAGAGAGAGGGAGATCTCTACTGTGCCTGCTGGTCAGAGTCTCTTCCTGGTAGTTCTTTACTGCTGCAGTAGAGCTGGAAAGGGGCCTTCCAGTGTCCTGCAGGTTTCAGCTGTCTCAGACATGGGAATATTTGTTTATCTCCCGAATCTCAGAAGCTTGAGAAAACCCTCTGAAACTCCCACATCCTATTTTGAGGGATACTGCATTGAGTTCTTGTGTATCTTTACTGCCTGTACGTGCTCTATCAAGTAGTGAAAGGACGTTAACATATCTTAACTGTAATTGTGAGTTTGTGTATTTTTCCTTCAAGTTTTTAAAAATTTTACCTCATGTATTTAAAAAAATCTGTTGTTTGTTTTGGGCACATATATATCTAACTTGAAGTCAAGGGTATCAATCAAAGATCAGGCCTTGTCAGGGTTTGGGGGCAGATCTTTTCTCGCTTGTCCTAGTTCCTGGTGGCACCAGGAGCTGCTCCAGTCCTTTGAGTCTTTAGAATCTTGAGCCATTTGAGTTTCAGAGCTCCATGATAGAAGGATTCTGGGCTTTGTGTTTATTTCTGTCTATATTAAGTGTAACATGGTCTGTAAAATTCCTGCCATTTGTACTTATCCTTTTTTCTCTTTTGTTATTTGTAAGTTCCCCTAGTTACTTCCTTTACTAATCATGAGTCAGAAGAGCAAGAAGTTGGCATATGCTTTCTTAGTCCTCAAAATTAGTTTTTTCGAAGCTGTTGGGTAAAGGCCAGCTTACCCCCCTCCCACCTCCCCACCACCCACCATAGCAGATACTGAAAAGATTTGAATATCTTTATGTAGATGGAGAGGTAGACAGAGAGGACATTGAAAATGTTGGGCAGGGAATCCAAATGATTAGTCTGTGTGATGGTTTATAGTGTGTGTGCACTGAGCAAAGAGTATGCTGAGGTCAGCTAAATATGCTTAGACTATAGCTAGAGATGGGGTTCTGTATAAGCCAAAGAAGAGGAACAGGCTTAGGAGTTGGTTGAATATGGATATGAAGATATGATGCTGAGGTTTCTAATGCGATTATGGTTTTGGTATGGCAAGATACTTGGAAGGTATTTATGATTAATTTGGAGATATATAAAAATGTGGGGTTACTGTAATTTTAGGCTTCTAGGTGTGGCTTAAGTCATTATTCTATAGGTAATTGTAAATAAATTAGCAAGACCTGGGGGTCATGGGGATGATGCATGGGGATGATGCATGGCGATGCAGCACTTGAGAGGCAGAGGCAGGTGGAACTTTGTGAGTTCAAGGACAGCCTGGTTATTTAGTGAATTCAGGACAGCTAGAGGTATGAAGAGGGTCCCTATCACAACCCCACATTATATAGCAATGGATATTTGGAATTGATTATTATAAAGACATAACTAAATGTTAATAGATTTGTACACACATTGGTAAATGTTTACCCTAATTATCATGAAAAGATTCTGTTCAGCCAACTGTTTATAAAGACATTTAAAAATGGTCATATTTTAATATTAAGTTATGATTTTGTCTGAATATCACTTATGTTAGTATTTAAAACATAAACTTTTGAATCTCTGCCAGTGATGCTAGATTTATTCATTCATCAAGTATGTTGGGGCACTTCTGGACAACTATGATTAAATAAGCCACGATTGGAGATAGAGTGGTTTCACATGTACTTCTGTTACTAAAAGCAAGCTTTTAGAGTAGGAACTGTGTAACATGTAATTTCCTTTCTCTCATTAACTCATTGATTTGTTTATCTACCAATGTTTAATTTTCATCAGTGACCCACTGTGTGTAAGTTGTGACACAGTGGAAGAATAAGTGTGCACAGTGTTCCAGATGCTATGAGTATTAAAATGAATTGACATGGGAGTAGGTCCAACCCTCAAGTGTGTGTCTGTGAGGCATATAAATATGTACACCCAGCATGTAATAGCTGACAAGAGAGGCCATCTCAGGATTTGAAACTAAGCTGACTTTGATGTAGGCAGCTTCTTGAATTTCTTGATTAAGACCTCATTGAAGAGCATGTCTGAGGCTGAGTTGTGTCTGCAGGTTAAGTTGCAAGCTCTGGTCTGAATGGTCATTGTGTACCTGCCCCAGTTCTAAGTGTTTCATAAACGTTTACTCACTTAATCTTTCCAACAACCCTAACAGGAAGGTAATATTATTATCCATGCCTTAGAGCTGAGGAGAGTAAAGTTAACATTTCAAGAAATGGCTCCATTTTCTCTGGAAACTCCAGACATAATCTGTTCCTAGCCTATACAAGCTTTTAGGGAATATCTGCATTTTCTGACTTCTGGCCACTTTTCTCCATCTTAGAAGTCAGTCAGTATGTGTTCTACAACTCTCTGTATATCTCCTTTCACCTCCTTCATAGAAGACTTAGCAATTACAGTGGCCTGCATGAGTAATCCAGGGTGACCCTCCCCATCTCAGCAGTTTGAAGTTTCTCCATGTAATAATGGATTGCAAATAGGAATTATGATGTAGACATCCTTGAGAGAAACAGACCTATTATCCTGATTATCACAGCAAGCTAATTGTACTGTTAAAATGAGATGTGAAAATTAACTGAAGTACTTTTAGATTCTAAAATTCTTAGGTGACAATTTTTTTTATTTTGGGACATCTCACATAGCCAAGTCTGACCTTGAACTACTGCCTCTACCCCACCCTAGGTGCTGGAATTTTAGGCATATATCACTACACCTTGTCTATGCTAAGCATTTAAAAAAAGTTTGGTTTTGTGAATATAGTTGGTTTATAAAAAGCTGCCATGTTTTTTGGCTCATTTTAAGATTTATCAATTTACTTTTTTTAAAATTGAAAGTAGGTCTTGTGTGTATGTGTGTGAAAATCTTTTCCACTCTGAGGGGCTGCCATTTTTTTTCCTATTGATGGTATTAGTTGCCTTACAGAAGCTTTTCAGTTTCATGAGGTCCCATTTATTAATTGTTGATCTTATTGCCTGAGCTTTTTGTGGTCTGTTGAGGAAGTTGTCTCCTGTGCCAGTGCAGTCAAGGCTCCTCTCCATCTTCTCGTCTATCATATTCAGTGTATCTGGCTTTATATTGAGGTCTTTGATCTGTTTGGACTTGAGTTTTATGCAGGGTGATAGATATGATTTTGTTGAAGATGCTTTTTTTCCTCCAATGTATATATTGGAGGCTTCTTTGATTAAAAAGAAATCAGGTGTGTGGATTTATATCTGAGTCTTTCATTCAATTCCATTGATTAATCTGTCTATTTGTCTGTCTGTCTGTTTTACTTATTCACTTTACTTATTCACTTTATATTGTACTCATTGCACCCTTCCATGATCCTTCCCCCATTCCCCCTCCCCTTCTCCTCTGAGTGGGTCAGAGCCTCCTGGATATCCCCTCACCTTGGCACATCCAGTCACTGCAGGGCTGGATGCATCATCTCCCATGAGGGCTAGACAAGGCAGCTTAGTTAGAATATATCCCACAGGCAACAGCTTTAGGGATAGACTCCCTCCAGTTGTTCAGGACCCACATGAAAACCAAGCTGAACATCTGCTACATATGTGTGGTGAGGCCTAGGTCTAGCCCATGTATGTTCTTTGGTTGGTGGTTCAGATTCTGAGAGCCCCAAGGTCCAGGTTAGTTGACTGTTGGTCTTCTTGTGGAGTTCCTATGCCCCTCAGGGCCTTCTTCCTGCTCTTCCATAAGAGTCCCCAAGCTCCATCCACTGTTTGGGTGTGTGTGTCTACATCTGTCTGAGTCAGCTGCTGCATGGAGCTTCTCAGAGGACAGCCATGCTAGAGTCCTGTCCGCAAGCATAACAGAGTACCATTACATAACAGTGCCAGGGACTGGTGCTTGCCCATGGCGTAGGTCTCCTACGCCATGGCATGGTTATTGGTTGGCCATTACCTCAGTCTCTGTTCCATATCACCCCACCCTCTGCATTTCTTTGTTTGTTCTACTTATTCTTGTATTTCTTGCATTTCTTGTAGACAGGATAAATTTAGGGTCCAAAGTCTTATGGGTAGGTTGGTGTCCCTATCACTCCACTGGGACTCCTGCCTGGCCACAGTGGGTGGCCCTTTCAGGTTCTGTATCCCCAATGCTGTGAGTCACAGCAAAGGTCACCTGCATTGATTCTTGGGTTCCTCCCTTACCCCAGGTTTCTGTCTCATCCTGGAGATGCTGGCCACCTCTGTCATTTGCAGATTCCCATTCATTCTTATAGCCATCTGGTCATCTCTCCTGTCCCTCCCAACACCTGATCCTGATCCTCCCCATCCTCCTCCCCATCCTTTCTCCCTCCTAGTTCCCTCCCTACGTCTGCCTCTTATGACTATTTTACTCCTCCTTCTAAGTGAGATTCAAGCATTCTTGCTTGTGCCTTTCTTCTTGTTCAGCTTCTTTGGGTCTGTGGAGTGTAGGATTGCTATCCTGTACTTTATGGCTAATATCTACTTATAAGTGAGTACATACCGTACATGTTCTTTTGGGATTGGGTTAACTCACTCAGGATGGCATTCTCAAGTTCCATCCATTTGCCTGCAAAATTCATGATGACTTTGTTTTTAATAGCTGAATAGTATTCCATTGTGCAAATATACCATGTTTTCTTTATCTATTCTTCAGTTGAGGGAGATCTACAACCTGTCTGTCTGTTTCTATGCCTATACCATTTAGTTTTTATTACTATTGCTTTGTAGTATAGCTTGAAATCAGGGATGGTGATATCTCTGGAAATTCATTTGTTGCACAGGATTGTTGTAGCTATCTTGGGTTTTTTGTTTTGCTGTATGAAGTTGAGGATTGTTCTTCCAAGGTATGTAAATAATTGTGTTTGAGTTATGATGGGGATTGCATTGAATCTGTAGATTGCCTTTGGTAAGATGGTCATTTTTACTACACTAATCCTACCCAGGCATGAGTATGGGAGATCTTTTCACTTCCTGATATATTTTCCAATGATTTGAAGTTTTTATCAAACAGGTCTTTAACTTGCTTGGTTAGAGTTACCCCAAGATATTTTATATTATTTGTGGCTATTGTGAAGATTGTTTCCCTGATTTTTTTCTGGGATAGGGCTAATTTCCAAAATATATAAAGAACTTAAGAAACTAGCCATCAACAAACCAAATAATCCAATTTAAAAAATGGGGTACAGATCTAAACAGAGAATTCTCAACAGAGGAATCTCATATTGGCTGAGAAGCACTCAAAGAAATGTTCAATATCCCTCGCTATCAGGGAAATGCAAGTCAAAATGACTGTGAGATTCCATCTTATCTGTCAGAATGGCTAAGATAAAAACCCTAGTGACAGTTCCTGCTGGGATGCTGTGGAGCAAGGGGAGCACTCCTCCACTGCAGTGAGTGTACAAACCCGCACAGCCACTCTGGAGGTCAACATGGCATTTCTCAGAATTGACCTACCTCAAGGTCCAGCTGTACCACTTTTGGGTATATACTCTAAGGATACTCTATCCTACCACAAGGACACTTGCTCAACTATGTTCATAACAACTTTATTCATAATAGCCAGAAACTGGAAACAACTCAGATGCCCATTAACTGAAGAATGGATAAAAAATGTGGTACATTTACATAATGGAATATTACTCAGCTTTTAAAAACAATGACATCATGAAATATGCAGGCAAATGGATAGAACTAGAAAAAAAATCAAATGGATAGAACTAGAAAAAAAGAAAACATCCTGAGTGAGGTAATCCAGACTCAGAAAGACAAACATATGAATATTATCTGTAATGTAAAGGACAACCATGCTAAAATTCACAGACTCAGAGAAGGTAAGTAACAAGGAGGGCTTAAAAAAGGACAAAGGATCTCCCTGGGAAGGGGAAATAAAATCAATTTCTCTGGTGGACTGAAGGCAGGAGGGGTTGGGAACAAGGAGGGATCTGGTAGGGACTGGGGGAGAGGAAGAAAATCCTGGGAGAAACAACTGGAATTGTGGGGACATTTCAGGGTAAGTTAGAAATGTAGTGCAATGGAATCCACAGGACTAACCTTAGCAAAAAGTCTTCATAATGAGGGATACAGACCCTGAACTGGCCATCTTCTGTAGCCAGGCAAGGCCTCAAGTAGAGGGACTGGGTATCAATCAAGCCACAAAACTTTCTGCCTGTAGTTTGACCTGCTTGCAGAGTATTCTGGGACTGGGGCCTAGCATATTTATCCATCAGAGAGAACAGAGAGACTCCATCCAGTAACCGATGGGAACAGATGCACAGTTCCACAGTCAAACATTAGTGTAGCTCAGAAAGTCCTGCAGAGAGGGAGGAAGGCTAGGAGGAACCATAGGGGTCAGGGACACCACAAGAACATAGCCACAGAATCAACTGGGATTCATGGGCTTGCAGAGATCAGGGAGCCCAGAGGGGTCTGACCTATGTCCTCTGCATATAGCTTGGTTTTCTTGTGGGATTTCTTTTTTTTTTTAAATTAGATATTTTATTTATTTACATTTCAAATGTTATCCCCTTTCCCAATTTCCTCCCCCAGAAACTTCCTATCCCATCTCCCCTCCTCCAGCTTTTATGAGGGTGTACTCCCACCCATCCACCCACTCCTGCCTCCCTGCCCTCACATTCCCCTAGACTGGGGCATCGAGCCTTCACAGGACCAAGGGCCTTTTCTACCATTGATGACTGACTAGGCCATCCTCTGCTGCATATATGGCTGGAGCCATGGGTACCTCCATGTGTACTCCTTGGTGGTTTAGACCCTGGGAACTCTGGTTTGTTGATATTGTTTGTTCTTCCTATGGGGCTGGAAACCCCTTCAGCTCCTTCAGTCCTTTCTCTAACTTCTCCATTTGGACCCCATGATCAGTTTAATGATTGGATGTGAGTATCCACCTGAAAGTGGGAGCAGGGATTTGGGACTGTCTCTGACTCTTTTGCTTGCTTTTGGGACCCTTCTCCTATTAGGTTGTCTCATGCCATGTTTGGTTGATGTCCTGGGGAAGAGGCCTGCTCTTTTCTAAGCAGGAGTGGATCTGGGGGCCAGGGTAGGTGTCAGGGAGAGACTGGGTAGAAGGGAGGGAGGGAGGGGAAATTGTAGTTGAAGGGACAGGACAAAATAAACGGGGGAAAAAGCACAAGAAACATATATAGACGCAGGTACACACACATTTGCACACAGAAATCCCTTAAGAACAAACCTGGAAACACAATCTACACACTTGTGCACACTCTATAGCTGTGAGTCTCTAGTTGTTCTCATCTACTGCAAGAGGAAGCTTCTCTAATATTGGACAAGCAAGATCCAGATCTTTGAGTGTAGTAGAATATCATTAGGAGTCATTTTATTGCTATGTTCCTCTAGCAGAACAGTAGTATTTAGTTTTCTTGTAGGACCCTGGGCTATCATAGCTTTAGGTTCTTGGTCACCTGAGCGGTTTCAGAGGGAGGGTAGGTTCCATCCCATGGAGTAAACATTAAATGCAGTCAGATACTGGTTGGTCCCACAAACTTGGTGCCACTATTGAAGCAGTGTATCTTGCATGCAGATTACCATTGTAGATTGAACAATTTGTAGCTGGATTGGTGTTTCTCCTTTGGTGGGATGCAGTGTGCTTTCCAGTACCATGGACACTAGTCAGTAGGGATGAAGGCTCTAGGTAGCTACCAGCCTGACTTCTCCACATTCACTGACTTGTGTAGGTGTTGTTACCATCCGTCTGTGGAGAACAACTGCAGACCTCCGAGCAGTTTCATTAGGAGGAGGAGTAAATGGAATGCAGTGCTGGAAATCACCTTCTGTTTGGCTTTTCCAAAACTGATTCATTATTTTTTAGTGTCATTGTTCTCATTTTTTCCTTTTAAAGCAGGTTTATTCATTTTTATTTTATGTGTATGCATGTTTTGCTTCTATGTATATATGTGTGTGCCTGGTGTCCCTGGAGACCAGTAGAGAATATAGGATCATCTGGAACTGGAATTACAGACAGTTATGAGCATGCATGTGGATGTTGGAAACTGAACCCAGATCCTCTGCAAGAGCAGCAGTGTCATCCTACAAAAGAAGATTTGTGTCTGATCAATAGATATAATTGTTTACTGACTACAAGCAAACAGGATGATTTTGAAAATATTACAAATGTTTTTCCATCTATTAAAGCCAGGAAAATAAATCTAACATTAACCTTATTTTGGGTGTATGTAAACCTAATCTTTTTATAATATATTTTAACTAATTTTCTTAAAAAATAGGATTACATTTATATAGTTTTTATGTTGCTTTCAGGATAATTAAGCCATTGGATCCTATATTTAAATTTTTATATATTTTTTTTTTTAGATTTTTTTGCATGAATTTTTATTTTTAGGAGATACCACATTAAAATTTATATCATTTATCTTGTTTTTTTTTGGTGCTTTTGAAATTCTTGCTTCACCCATATCACATCAACCTAGTTTTGGTGTTACCCTGCACTGTAATATAAGCTTGCTGGTTGAAATTGAAGTTATTTCTACTGCTGAATGAGTTCCTTGGTTGTAGGTTGAGTGGGATTCTGTACTGGTAAACTCTTGAGTTATCTTGTTGATAGAGAGTTGTGAGGAGGGAATACAAACCCTTAGTTGGAGTTTGTATTTGTTCTTGTGAGAGTCTTGGTTATGTGTTGGAAATAACTGAGGAACTTAGAGAATCACTTATCAGATTACCCTAGACAAGCAGATCAGTCTCTGTGCATGGGACCTAAGCATCAGTGATTGAGGAAGAATCAGTGTACAGCCAAGACTGAAAATTATCAACCCCAGAAATACTACACATACACGCACTCTGCCATTGAGATACACTTCAGCCTTGGAACTCACTGTCTAGTCCAGGTTGCTCTTGAACTCCTGATCCCCCTATCTCAGCATTCTGAGTACTGGAATTAGAGGTTTATTTCACTATGACCCATGTCTTAGGGTTCCTATTGCTGTGACCAAAAGCAACTTGGGTCATATCATGTTACAGGTCTTAGGTCATATTTCAGCACTGAGTGAAACCAGGACAGGAACTCAAGACAGGACCCTGGGAGGCAGTAAGTGAAGCACAGCCATGGAGTAATGGTGCTTACTGGCTTGTTCCTGATGGCTTGCCCAGCCCGCTTTCTTTTATAATCCAGGGCCACCTGCCTGGGGTGGGGGATGGTTCACTGCTCCAATAAGACTAGGCCTTCTCACATCTATCATTAATCAAGAAAATATCCTACAGATTTGTCTAAAGGCCAATCTGATAGAGTCCTTTTCTCAACTGAGGTTCCTCTTTCCAATAACTCTAGCTTATGTCAAATTGACAAAAATTTAACCAGGACACATAGCTTATAGCAGCAACACTTCTTAAACTTTTATATACACATGGATCTGGAGATATTGTTAAAGTGTTGATGCATAGTACACTTTCAAAAAGTACTATCTTGTTGCTGTTGGTCTATTGATATACTTTGAGTAGCAGTCTTTTTTTAAATTTTTTTTTTTTTTTTGTGCTAAGAAATCCTGGCATTTTAGCCTCATAGGTTGTAGATCACAGCTAAGCGCAGATTTCAATAGATAAAACTAACCGAACATCAAAACCACTTGTTGGTGTTTGAGCTAATACTTTAAACCCTGACTCTGGAGTGAATGTATTCACATCAATAAATTCAGCCCTACTTAATCATCCATTTTTATCTCTCATGACTTATTTACCCAGAATTTATCCCAGTACACATGTTTTGGAATTCTACTGATATAAATCAGAAAGGTCCTACACATCCAGTATGGATGCTCTTTCCTCTCAGAGTTGATCTTTAGCTAAGCTTAGATCTAAACTTTGTTATTGTGGGGTTGTGGAGGCAGAGAAAGGCACTACAGATGAGCGCTGAGACATTCAGTTATTGAATGTATTTTATTTAAAAGAGATGGCTTCTTGGTGAGGGTTGGGGGGAGAGACTCCTCCCAGTATGAAGTTTGGGGAGTTTTAAGAGATCCAGAAGTTAGCGTCATGTTTTAATTCAAATATTGTTATGTTAAGAGACAGCCCACCTGTCGCCAGTCAAGATCTCTATATATCATATAAACATATATAAACATCCATATGCCTTACATGTAGGCATCGGGTTAGGTCCTTATCCACATTTGTCTTGGTGAAGACATTGAAATCGCTAAGTGCTTTGAAGCTACAGTATTTATGTTAACATTGTCAGTTTTTCTAAGGTCATAAGGTTGAAAACAGAAATGAGAATGGAAATTTGGTGTATTTCTTTGAGTGTATTAACTGCTGTTGTCAATCATTGATCATGTGGTGAGCTGTAGTATCTGTGACACTACCATGTTGACAGTAGAGTGATAATTTTGTTGACCAATGACATTTTGCATTTGTTGTTTACAGAAACTTATTGGAGAAGTGTTTAACATTGTGAGCCAACAGTCCACTGCTCGACCAGGCTGCATTATTGAACTTGATGCCATAACTGACCAAGTAAAAACATGCTTTTCAATTGGTGATGTTATATGTTGTATTTGATTCTCTTCATTCCAGGATGTTTTCTATGCACATTTTCTAGTTTTAGTGTAATTATCATTTGATAAAACATCCAGTGTCTAGTGATTTCCAAAGTGTGTGGGGGGAAGTCCTACTAATGACTTAGGAGTTACTGCCCTCCAACTGACTCGTATCTGTATCATTATTTCTTATTTAAAGGAAGTTTGAAACTATAACCTCTGTGTCTGTGTGCTGAGGGCAGATACAGTCCAGCTATGCACAGACTCCAGTTGTGGTTTCTCCTTCCATGTTAGCTTTGATTTCAGCTCAGTTGGGCGTTACACAGCGTTTGCTTGCTCGGGCATCAGATTGGGTATTTTTATGAGATTCATCAAAATGCAGATGAATGTAATCTCAGCATATACTCTTTGTATTGACAGTCCTTTGTGTAGTCAGGTGTCCTCTCTTCCTCTTACCTGGGAGGAAGGGAAAGCCCTGCTCCCCAAGGAGTGGTAAAGTCCACTTATCTTTGTACTAGTTATTTCTTTAAGGTGGAGAGAAAACATAGCCATTTAAACAAAAAAGATTACTTTAAGAAAGTAACCATATATTTAAAACAAAGCAAAATTAAGAATAAGACAAACATAGAGTTATTCATAATCTTCTATGGTGCTTGCATTCTTAAGGGATATAAAGATATTTCTACTTATATGGAGAAATTACCACATCAGCTTTTGGTAGCAGAAATGGGACTGCCAGACTCAAGTTACTAGTGATGCCTCCAAGGAAATTGTAATATTTCTGTCCTCAAGTTGCATTAATGTGCTTTAAACCCAACTAGGTACTTCCTTTTTTTCTACTACAGACAGATCTAGAAGAGTGGATTCCCCTCGTTGTTTGGTCTGTTTACCATGGATATTGGTGTGGTCCACTCTCACCTTTATATTTACATGAGATTTGTTTCCCATCTGCTTCTGCTTTTCAGTAGCACAAGGGTGGTAAAGTTCAACCACTGATAGATGATGGCTTTATAAATCTCAAGAACTTAAAACTCAGTATAAGTTTGTTCCCAGTATTTTTTCTGATCTCTGTCTCTGCCTCTCCATCTCCTTTCCCCCTTGCCTCCTCATTTTCTCTTCCCTCTATCAATATTTATGTCAATTCCCTCTTTCCTGCCTGGATCGTTCCCCAATGTTCTTTTGTTTTATGAGAGACAGTGGCTGTGTGGTGGCTGGAACTCACCAATTTCTCAGCCTCCTGACAACTGGGCTGTCGGCTTCTGTGCCATAACTGTGTTCTCTGAGTTCTCTGCTCATGAAGGCATTCTTTAGTTGGTCTCTTTCCTTTGGGACAATGACCTTGTTTTATAAAGAGATTTTATATTCTTATACCTGGATAGACAAAAAATGTTCCAAACTTTGTAATTTCTTTTTTCTTTTTCTTTTTTTTTTTTGGTTTTTCAAGACAGGGTTTCTC
>NW_022196906.1:48455491-48472468 GCF_008632895.1 Mastomys coucha | reverse complement strand
TTTTTTTTTTTTTTTTTTTTCAGAGCTGAGGACCAAACCCAAGGCCTTGCGCTTGCTAGGCAAATGCTCTACCACTGAACTAAATCCCCAATCCCTAATGTAATGTTATAGCCCTTTTATTTCATTCTGTGTAAGGAGACTAATTTCCCTGAATTTTTAAGATTATACTCTGTTCATTCAGTGCTAAGCTAATCAAAGCTGCTTTCACTTATCTCATAGTGTGGATCAAATACACAGCTACTGCACGTGTTTCAAGAAGACTTCATTATTGGATATAAACCACACAAAGAAGATATGGAGAAAAAGGAAAAGGAAACAGAAATATTTTTCCAACCATCACAAGGTATGTTTTTTGAGGGAGGCAGGGTGTGTTTGTTAGCTGATGAAGTGTATTGATTTGCTATCATTCCAGACAATAAACTCTCATCTGGAAGAACAGACAGTGAGCTTGCTTAATCATTAAAAACCTTCCTAGCTTTCATCACATGTGGGTGTTCTAAGGTGGTCACAACTGAAGCTTTGGGCAATTAGTCAGCTGTCAGAGCTGCTTGTTAGTGCTGCAGAGATGGCACGGCGAGTGTCTAAGTTTTGTGGGTGGTTTGGTGTCCATATAGCTCCAATGTGATATGACACATAATTCTTTATCCATTCTTCAGTTGAGGGACATCTAGATTGTTTCCAGTTTCTAGCTATTATGAATAAATTTGTTATGTACATAGTTGTGCAAGTGTTCCTGTTGTATAGTGGGGCATCTTTTGGGTACATGCCTAGGAGTGGGCCTTGAGGTAGAACTATTCACAGTTTTCTGAGAAACTGCCAAAGTGATTTCCAAAGTGGCTGTACCAGTTTGCAGTTCCACTAGCAGTGGAGGAGTGTTTCCCTTGCTCCATGTCCTTGCTTGAACATTTCTTTAGGTGCTTCTTGGCCATTCAAGATTCCTCTGCCAAGAACTCTGTTTAGTTCTGTACCCATCTTCTCCACCCCCTACATAGGAGGAAAAAAAAAGGATAGAAAGGAATTGAAAGAGATCCCTGAGTAAAGTCAGGGGTCAGAAAGGGGGAGATTTTATCATTAGATTACTTCCTGCTGTTTAGTGTCATTGAGTACCTTGGGAAAAGTTTGATATCTAATTTCTTCTTTTTCTTGTTTCTTCTTTGTGCATAACTACTTAACAAACCATAACCAACAGTAAACAACAACCAACCAACCAACAACTCAACAACAACAATCTACCCTGCCTCTGGGGCCCTATTATCAGTGGTCCCCAGAATTCAATGTCACACAGTCACAGAAACTATCTGCATCTGGCAAAACCATGCCCTTGCTAGAGCATGAGGCAAATCATAGTCAGCTACTCAGGTCAGTCCAAACCAGCCCCATATGCCCATACCTGGGATCAAAATGAAAATATATTTCTGTAATATTTCTTTGTTTTTCAAAGAAACCAAAACTGCACAATTGTCAGTACATGGCTGTTTTTGGAACTCAGCTTTCTTTGCCATGGCTTCTGTTACTGGATGAAACACAAGATCAAAATCAAGTTGAGAAGGAAAAGGCTTGTTTGGCTTACAGTTTAACATCACAATTCATGACCAAAGGAATTCAGGAAAGGAACTCAAACAGGGCAGGAACTTGGTTGCAGAGGTGGATGCAGAGGCCATGGAGGGGTGCTGCTTACTGGCTTGCTCACCATGGCTTGCTCAACCTCCTTTATAGCACCTAGAACCACCAGCCCTGGACCCTTCGCCAACAGTCACTAATTGAGAAAATGCCTTTGCTGGATTTTATGGAGGCAGTTTTTCTTTTTTCCCCCTTTTTTATTAATCATTTTATTTGTCTACATTTCAAATGGTATTCCCCTTCCTGGTTCCCCTTCTACCAATCCCTCATCCCACTCCCGTACCCTCTTCCCCTTTGTCTCTATGAAGGTGCTCATCCACTCCTGCCTCATCCCTCTAGCATCCTCCTGTGCTGGGGTATCAAGCCTCTCTTCCCTCCCATTAATGTCAGATAAGGCCACCCTCTGCTACATATGTATCTGGAGTCCTGGCTCCCTCCATGTATACTTTTTGATTGGTGGTTTAGTCACTGGGAGCTCTGAGTGGTCTGGTTAGTTGATACTGTTGTTCTTCCTATGGGGTTGCAATCCCCTTCAGCTCCTTCAGTCCTTCCCCTACCTCTTCCATTGGGGTCCCTGGGCTCAGTCCAGTGGTTGGCTGTGAGTATCTGCATCTGTCTTAGTTGAGTGCTAGCAGAGACTCTCAGAGGACAGCCATATCAGGCTCTTGTCAGCAAGCGCTTCTTGGCATCAGCAACAGTGTCTGGGTTTGGTATTTGCAGATGGCATGGATCCCTAGGTGGGGCAGTCTCTGGATGGCCTTTCCTTTAGTCTCTGTTCCATTTTTTGTCTCTGTCTTTCCTTTGGACAGGAACATTTCTGGGTTTAAAATTTTGAACCACATGGGTAGCCCCATCCCTCAGCTGGGGCTGTGCCTGACAACTGGAGGAGGTGGAGATAGTTTTTCAATTGAGGCTCCTTCCTCTCTGACTCTAGCTATGTCACATTACTTAAAACTGTTCAGCATAGCAGGCAGAGGAACTCTTCATCACTGAGCCTCCTCTACAGTCCCTTACCTGCATTTCGAAAAGAGACGTAAGAACCCTCAGAATCATATAATAAGTAGTTTATGTGTTATTTGCCTAAAATACTGGTATCTTATGTTTTTAATTGGTTTGACTCCATAGCCAAACTAAGTCCCCATAGTTTTATGTGCATGTGTACACTGGGTCCCAACTCAGGTATTCATACATGACAAGCACTTACCAACCAAGCCTGCTCCTCATGCCCATGGTTTCATTTTAACAGACAGTTTGTGCTGCTCAATTCAACTCTCATTTTCATTTTTAGAGAGTATAGTTTAACAAGTGTAACAGGAATAATGTGCTCAAACATGAAATTCCTACAAGCTTCTCTGTGCCTTTACTACTGCCTCCCCCTCAATTACATTTTAAAATGATATTTCATATTAGGAAAATAGTATGATGGAATCACATGTTTTGTTCTTTTATTTGTTTAGTATTTATTGTGTGTATGTGTGTACCAGGGTGTTCCTTGGAGTTCAGAGGACAATATGGGCTCTAGTGATTAAACTTGGGGTTTCCAGGTGTGGCAGCTCCTTTACCCCCGTATCCATCTCACTAACCTTCATGTTTAAGTTTTAGTGCCTGATTGATGGCCCATCTTTGGATTACTTTTGCGTTGGCCTTTTTGTGTTTTTAAATTTTTAATTGTATTATTATTATTATTATTATTATTATTATTATTATTATTATTGCTTTTTCAACACAGGGTTTCTCTGTGTACTTTGGCTGTCCTGGAACTCTCTCTGTAGACTAGTGTGGCCTCAAACTCAGAGATCCACCTGTCTCTGCCTCCCAAGTGCTGAGATTAGAGGCATGTACCACCACCTGGCTAATTTATTATTATTATTTGTTTATGTGTGAAAGCATGGTGTGTGTAGGTGTGCATGTAAAAAAGGGCAATATTGTGGGGTTAGCTCCTTCCTTCTCCTTTTCATGGGCTTGTTCTGGGAACTGAACTCAGGAAGCCAGGCTTGTGTGGCAAACTCCTTTACACACTGAGCCAGCTTATTGCCCTCTTTGTGTACATTGGACAGAGCACAGTTAGTTTTATACTTTTTTAGCTTTGTACTTTTGACACAAAAAATATGTTAAAATAATCCTTGAAATGAATTCTTACTATATTAGTCTGTTTTCTGATATATCTCAGTAGTCCAGTACCATAGAAGAGTTTGGCTTATGATTTTTGGTCCAAGGTTGAAAGGCTGTATTTATCTGATGACAGAGTTCTAGAGGCAGCTCAGAATGCCACGTAGGGCAAGGGAGCGAACAGACCTTTTCCTTCTCCCTTTTAGAGAGCTACCAGTGTGCAACCATTGTGACTTCACCATGATTCCCTTCTCTAACCCTACTGCCTTTAAAGGCCCCAGCCCTAAATATAATCGGATTATGTTTCTACCTTCTTAATACCTTAATACAATGGGAATTAAGTCAATAAGAATTTTAGGAAGGACAAATCATATTCAAGTAACCATATTTTGACTTCTTTCCAACTTCTGAGCACATCAAGAGATTTTTTCTTTATTTTTTACCATTAAAAATCCTTTTATCATTAATAATTAATAATAATTTAATTATTCTTCTTCCTTTGAACAATAGGATATCGCCCACCACCATTTTCAGAAAAATTCTTTTTAGTAGTCATTGAGAAGGATGGCAATAACAACTCTATTCTCCATATGTGGCACCTTCATCTTAAATCTGTACAAGCATGCTTAGGTAAGTAATTATATTGCTATTTTATACAGAGATGATATAAAATAAAGATATTTTAATAGAAAATGCTTTAGATTGCTTGGTTCTTAAGATGAAGAAATGAACTATAAATTGAATTGATAAATGAAAATATGATGATGATGATGGTGATGATAAAGAGGAAGAAGAAGAAAGCTCTTACAAGAGCCCAGCCTAAGATCCTCAGTCTCCTGAGTGCTAGGTTTGGAATACATGCAACCATGCAGAGTTTCTGAAACAGACTGACCCTAAAAATAAACCAGTCTGTGGGCACATTAGATATACTAGAAATAAAAAAAAAAGGTTGACTGAGTTATTTTAGTTAACAGTTATGGAGTACCTGCTGTCTGGTTGTGGAAACCACATTTGTAAGTCAGCCCTGGTGGTAAGAGTCAATGTGGAACATATATAGAGTCTCTCCTTGCTCTCTGAAACACTGTGCTTCAGCCTAGCATTATGAGTAACAATGTTTGGCAAAATGTGATTGCACCTGAAGGCTAACATTAGGAAGTACAATAGTGTAGATGATAAACTATTTCACACATGCTTTACTATACACATTCAGAGTAATCAGGAAGCAAAGAAATTGAATTTTTCAGGGTGAGGGGTTAGTGCTACATTTGGCACGCAAGGACTTTATCAGTGAGCTACACTCACTCCCAGATCAGTTTTCTTTTTGTTCTTTCTTTTTTGATACACAGTCTCATTATGTAGCCTAAGCTATCCATGAACTCACTCTGTAGGCTATATTGAGTTTTTTTTTAATTTTTAATTTTTGCTTTTTGATTGTTAAGTAAAGAATCACAGGGATAGCCATATCATGCTGAATCTACTGTTGCTGGACAATAAAATATCTTACATATATTTTTATTTTTAATTTACATATAGTAGGTATTCTTATGGATTACAGTATGACTTGACTTGTCAGTATGCAGTGTGATGAGTAATCTTTGATTTAGTTTAACTGGTTTATTCTCTTACACATCTGTCGTTTAGTCGTCAAGGTGAATGTACTTTAAATTAGCACAAATTTAGAGCTGTTGAAAGATTCTCTTATTTTTGGTGTTAATTTTGCTCTTAACCGGTTCTATGAACATTAAATAAGTACCCTAGTAATCTGACTAGCCCACTAGGCTTTTACTAAAAGGACAGATGACTGACATCTGTCCCAAGTTGATGTACTCAGTCTCTGGGGTTAGACACAGGGGTTTGTATGTTGATGTGTTTCTTAGGCCTTTAGTGTGTTTAAGGTTTAGGAATGCTGTACTATGTAACTTAAGGCTTAGATCTCATAGGCTGTGGTTCTCCTCTGACATGTTCCTCTGAAGAAGTAGGTCATGATAAGAAAGAACCAAACAGTTGAAAAGTATATATTTCTCAAGGTAAGCAAGGAGTCCAAAAATTGTCTCTCAAAAAGTGGGAATACTTCTAAGAAGTTGCATTTTTTAGAGAATAATAAAATGTCTCATCTTGTATGAATAGTGGTGATAATACATCTCAAACTTAATTGCAGCCAAAGCTGCAGAGGGCATCTCATCTGACAGTCTGCTTTCAGTCCCGGGGCAGAAGAACCTGGACTCTTCTCCAGAAACGTCCTCTAGTGTGAGCTCCATGCCACATTCCTCATCAATTGCCAATCTTCAAACTGCTAGTAAACTTATTCTGAGCTCTAGGCTTGTATATAGCCAGCCCCTGGATCTGCCAGAAGCTGTTGAAGTAATAAGAGCAACACCTTCAGCAGGTAAAGTGTTCTTGAGACTGAGCAGTAGTACCTCAAAGAGTGTTATCTTCTAATGTATGTGCTACAGTGACATTGAGGTAGTTATTGCTAGTAGTGATCCACCTTTTAGAAATATGTTTGTTTTTTATTCACTTTACATTCCTTCTTTCCTCTCCTCCCAGTTCCACCCTTACAAATCTCTCCTCCTCCTTACAAATAACCATCTCCCTTTGGGTACCACTCACCCTGGGACATCTAGTCCCAGCAGGACTAGGCACATCTCCTCACTGAGTCTAGGCAGAGGAAAGGATCCAGTGGCAGGAAACAGAGACCAAGACAGCCCTTGCTCCACTTATTAGGAGACCCACAAGAAGACCTAGCTGAACATTTGCTACAAATGGAAACATGTTTCTGTTAATAATAATTTTTATAATAAATTCCATTTGCTGGTTCTCTCCAAACCATGTTCACATGGAGGAATGGATTATGGTGAGAAGGAACCAAACTGTTTAAAAGTATATTATTTCTTAAGGTAACCAAGAAGGAGTCTGAAAATTATCTCCTAAGAAGTAGTACTTCTAACACATTGCATGTATTCCCTCTTGTTTTTTCTCATTATGTAGCTCATGCTAACCTTGAACTCATGACAGTCTTCCTGACTTAGCCTCCTGGGTGTTGGGATTACATTTTCCTTCAGAAGTATCTGTCAAACTTTGTTCACACATACATAATAAAGGTAAATCATGGTTAGCACTGAGTGAAACCTTAATTTAAAATATTTTACATTTGTACATTTATTTATCTATTGGAATAGGACATGCTACAACATACATCTCGAGGTCACATAATGTGCAGGAGTCAATTCTGGTATGTTCAGAGGTCACACTGGAGTCATCAGACTTAGGGGCAAGCATCTTTTTCTACTGAGCCTTCTAGCTGTAAATACAACAACTAAATGAACGTCAGTGATTTGCACACAAATGCATTTCTTCTACAAAAATCTTTACAAAAATGAGGTTTTGCCATTTTAGTATTCTAAAATACATATAGACAAGACACTTCACATTAGAATATGTATTTCTGGATGTTGAGATGGCTCTGCTGGTAGGCTCAATGACCTGAGTGCAAGCTCGGGTCCTAGAGAGTGGCAGGAGGCCTCTACATGTATACCATGACACCTGTGCACATACCATGACACATGTGCACCTGCCCTCACACACTATAAATAACTTTTAAAATTAAAGATATGTCATCTACCTACTTACTGTTCAGTCTGTCTGCCTATCTGTCCATCTGTCCATCCATCCATGCAATTTTCAGAACTGGATGTTTCTGGCCTGTAATGATATACTAACTTTAGTAAGGTAGATGAGGTATTTGAAGGATTGGATTTAAGGCTACGCATCTGAAATGACTTGCCACCTGTGCAATTCTAATTGGAGAGTTCCTCGGATAATGATGTTGACAAATCTTAGTGGAGGTTCAATCTTGTTTTGCTTTATAGTGAATCATATTGAGTATAGCATTTTTTTCTTGTTCCTAAGACAGATCTGCATTCACAGTCGAAATATTATCCCGAGAAGACTTTTATTATGGGCTTTTGTATTTGAATCAGATCTAAACAATTCATTTTGGTTTTGTTTGTTTTTGACAGAGAAATTGTTTTGACTTTGTTTGGCTAGTTTGTTTGAGAGAGCCTCACTTTGTAGCTGAAGCTGGTCTACAGCTCATTAATGTATGTAAGAAAGTCTGAAACTTTTAATCCTGCCTCTGTCTCCTAATTACTGGTTTTCCAGGGGTATTTTCTAAATACAGAAGGTTTTTAGTTTTTCAAAATATTTTGAAGTTAGTTAGATGTCTGGGTGGTTAAGAACATTTGCTGTTCTTCCTGAACAGCACCCACATCAGCTTCTAACCACTTCTCTGGTACCCCCAGAGCTCTCTCTTCTGGCCTCCAAGGTCACCTATATTCACGTGCACATACACATAACTAATATTTAAACATATTTGAAAGTTCAGAAATATACTCAATTGTTTATTAAAACTCAGAAATAAATTATACAGAGGCTTTATGAAATACTTTCAAATCTTTCATAGACACTGACATCCCAAGTCAAGTAAAAATTGCTCCCTGGTGTCTAGATGGAACCGACTTACTTGTTTAAATGTTTTTTCCATTCTTCCAAGGGTATTGATGGATTGGAACTTAAATCCAGGTCTTCTGACCCAAAATCTTAGTCAGGTGATAATAGATGGGAAGTATAGACAGACTGATACAAAAGGGTTCTGGTTCAACATTGAAAGACAGTAAATTAAAGTAAGTAAAGAGTTTGAGATCTGTTGATCTCACATTTTGTGATTCTCTGATTATGACTATTTTCTTTCCTTTTTATAAAGGTCATCTGAGTTCCTCCTCAATTTATCCAGTGTGCCTTGCACCTTATTTAGTGGTTACAACTTGCTCGGACAATAAAGTGCGCTTCTGGAAATGTTGTATGGAAACTAACTCACTGGGCAGTACAAGTGATGAGAGTGAGACCTATCATTGGAGGAGATGGCCCTTGATGAATGATGAGGGAGAAGATAACAGCAGTACTGTGAGCATTGTGGGAAGACCTGTTGCTGTTAGCTGCTCATACACAGGCCGTCTTGCAGTGGCTTACAAGCAGCCTATCCACCACAATGGTTTTATTTCTAAAGAGTTCTCTATGCATGTCTGTATATTTGAATGTGAATCTACAGGAGGGTCAGAATGGGTTTTAGAACAGACGATACATCTTGATGATTTGGTTAAGGTTGGAAGTGTACTTGATTCAAGGGTCAGTGTTGACAGTAATCTGTTTGTATATAGCAAATCAGATGCATTTTTAAGTAAGGATAGATATCTTATTCCAAATATCAAGCATTTAGTACATTTGGACTGGGTGTCAAAAGAAGATGGCTCTCACATCCTCACAGTGGGGGTTGGTGCTAATATCTTCATGTATGGGAGACTTTCAGGAATTGTAAGTGATCAAACCAACAGTAAGGATGGAGTAGCTGTCATCACTTTACCACTAGGTGGTAGTATCAAGCAAGGAGTTAAGTCAAGATGGGTTCTTCTGAGATCTATAGACTTAGTATCCTCTGTGGATGGTACACCTTCACTGCCTGTTTCTCTTTCTTGGGTAAGAGATGGAATATTGGTGGTGGGAATGGATTGTGAAATGCATGTATATGCCCAATGGAAGCATTCTGTCAAGTTTGGAGACATTGAAGCTGATAGTCCTGTTGAAGAGACAATACAAGATCATTCTGCCTTTAAATCCTCTATGTTGGCAAGAAAAAGTATTGTTGAAGGAGCAGCTATCCCTGATGATGTTTTCTGTTCACCTACTGTGGTTCAAGATGGTGGCTTATTTGAGGCTGCACATGCACTCTCTCCTACTTTGCCACAGTATCATCCAACTCAGCTATTAGAATTAATGGACTTAGGGAAAGTTAGAAGAGCTAAGGCCATTCTTTCCCATTTAGTAAAGTGCATCGCGGGTGAAGTTGCAATAGTTCGGGATCCGGATGCTGGAGAAGGAACTAAGCGGCATCTCTCTCGGACTATTAGTGTGAGTGGCAGTACAGCAAAGGATACAGTTACCATTGGGAAGGATGGTACTCGGGATTATACTGAGATAGACTCTATTCCTCCACTACCGCTACATGCATTGCTTGCTGCGGACCAGGATACATCCTACCGAATTTCAGAAGATAGTACAAAAAAGCCACAGAACTATGAGGACCATATTGAAAGCCAATCAGAGGATCAATATTCAGAGCTGTTCCAAGTCCAGGAGATAACAACAGATGATATTGATTTAGAGCCAGAAAAGAGAGAGAACAAATCAAAAGTAATAAACCTGTCACAATATGGACCAGCTTATTTTGGCCAGGAACATGCTAGAGTACTTTCAAGTCATCTAATGCACTCAAGTCTACCAGGTCTTACCCGCTTGGAGCAGATGTTCCTTGTAGCGCTGGCTGATACTGTGGCAACCACCAGTACTGAGCTTGATGAAAACAGGGATAAGAACTACTCAGGTAATGGTCTCAACATAAATGTTAAGTTTATAGTTAATAAAAACATTGTGTTATTTGTATGATGACTAGTATGCTGACTTATTTTTTCTTTCAACCCTTGTATGAAAAAAAAAGACCTACAAAATGGATAATTATTATAGAACATGCTTGTTTATAAAAGAAAAGACAGTTGAGGCAGGCATGTGTGACATACAGATTTGTGATCTCTATGTGGATTCTCACTGAGCACTTAGACTCAAAACGTTTGCCTTAGTATTTCAAACATTGATTTCTAATGGTCTTGTTTTCCTTGAGTGATTACAATGACCCATTTTTGTTTTGTTTTCTTGTATCATGAACCTTACAGGGACCACATGGATCAACTTGCTTAGTTTTCTATTTGAAGCATAGATAATTTTTGAAAAAGATTCATTTTATTTGAAAGATATTTTTCTTGTATTTATGTATGTGTCCTGTTTGCATGCCTAGTGCTGTATAAGATCCCCTGAAACTGGAGATACAGTCTTTTGTGTGTGCTTAGAAACTGAACTGAAGTCCTCTACAGAATCGTGAACTGTTCTTAACTGCTGAACCACCTCTCCAGCCCCATAAATCACTTATTGCCATTATATAAGTTTGTCTAAAAATTGCAGACATTTAATGTAATATGTATCTTGCCATTTGAAACTGGATCTCATTCTCTTCTGTTCAGCTAGTTGAAGGTAATAGAATTGATTGTAAGCAGTGACATTAGCAAAAGAAACAAAATTATTGATCATTGATTCATTCCATTAATATTGCAGAAGAGTGAAGAATTACTATGTCCCTGGTACTTTATCCCATTTAATTATCATAATCCTCTAGTGGGTAGGTGGTTGTCACTATACATGTATGTATATATAATCTCTCTCTATATATGTATATAATATATATAGTTTTATAAGTGAAGGTAATAATCCTTAGAAACCATAAGGGACTAATACAATCATATAGGCATTGAATGGCATAGGGTTCATATGTGGAAAATTGTTGCTTTCAGAACTGTATTTTAAAAATTCCTTAAAACTTTTAAATTGAGAGGAGGGTATAAAAATGTTTCCCATAGTCCATTAGCAACATTTTTCACAGGTTTGAATTATTACCATATAGCCCTTCAATTTTACTTCCGTAGATTAAAATAACCAGAGGCCTTAGAAGGATTGTCTGTGACTCACTTTCTAGTTATGTTGAGAAGAAACAGAAGGTCATAAGTATTTCAAAGTTGTGGGCAGTAGAGTAAAATCACCCCAGAACAGTAGTAAGCCCTTCTTGTACAACTGATATTGTTACAGTTGATGTTGTAACAATTGATAATGTAAGTTGTTTTTCTCTGGGGAAAGGGCTTGAGGGCTGAAGAGATGGCTCAGTTGTTAAGAGTGCTTGCTACTCTTGCAGAGGACCAGATTTGATTCCCAGCACCCACATTGAGCATCTGAGAACAGTCTCTTAACTCTAGCGCAGACCTTCTGTGCACTTTAACATGTGTGCACATACCCACACACAGGGTAGAAGATAAATCTTTTAAAAAGGAAATATTTGTTATAATCTATGAAAAATAGTTTAAACTTTCTGATACAAAGCTTTATCATTGGCCAATACTTTATAAGTTATTCTGGTCATAGTGGACATTATAAAGTAGATAAGGCAGGATGGATAGTTCCATTTGATAGGTGGGAAATTACACTTAAAGATGAAATGATTTGTACATTTCAGCCAAAGGATTCTAAGTAAAAGAATTCTTGAGTTTGTTCTGGTGAGACAGCTTATCTCTTCAGTCATAGCAGCCTCCAGTTCATTGGCACATGTTCTCATAGATCAGTTCTATTATATCCAGAATCCAGTCATTCAGAAACTAACACAATCAGTCTTGCCAATGTGTGCCTGTTCATTCTTCCTGTTTCTCTTTCTTTCCTTCTTCCTTTCTTTCTTTCTTTCTTTCTTTCTTCCTTTCTTTCTTTCTCTCTTATTTTCTTTTTTCTTTTTGAGAGAACTTTACTGTTTAGATCAGGCTGGCCTCAGACTCACAGAGAATTGTCTGCGTGTGTGGCTTTCCTCCGTTCAGTACATAAAGTGGCTTCTCTGAGACTTGAAACCTTGCAGTGGTTTACAAGGTTCTACATGGTCTGTGCCCATTTCTACTGTGTTTGGGCTTCTGTTAGGCCCACAGACACCAGAGCATGCTCCTTTTTATCTTTCCTGTGTATAGAATGGTCTTTCAGTCCTGTACATGACTCATTTCCTAACCTCAAATTTCTCAGATTTCATCCTGTTGTAAAGTTCTTCCCTGGATCCTTTGTATGAAACAGAATACTATTAATTTGGCACCCCAATCTCATCTCTCAGTCCTATTTTATGTCCTCCCTTTGCATTCATTTCAATAATATATATTAATTACTTTGTTTACTTCCAATTCTGCAGTGCCTAGCCTGTCTCCCACATAGTAGATACAGATCTCCTCAGTGAGTACATGAATAAGTGCCTGTAGGAAACAAGACTGGAACTAAAGCCTTGGCAATAAGATATTTTGTTTTCTTCTGTAAATTCCTCTTTGAGGAATCTGTCTGTCAGTTGCTGCCTTAGGATCTGCCAGTGTATTTGTATTGCTGCTAAGCTTTATTAACGTGTCAGGCTTTCATGTCTTTGTCCAAGTTTTCACTAAATTTGTGGGACCAAGGTAAAGATTCAGGTTGCCCTTTTTAACCTACAAGCACAGAAAACAAAAGTTCAAATCTTTGGTAGTATTTTTGTCAAGCTAAATAGCATAGAAAATGTTAGTTTTTTTTTTAAATTATTGTAACATTATTTGCCTTTAGTATATGATTCCTGTCAGTAAAATCTCAGTTTATGCAGAGAAATCTGCCAAGAGTTTCAAACTTAATGTCTTACTTCCTTTTCTGTTGCTGTGAAGAGACACTATGGCCAAGGCAACTAGAGAAGGACAGGTTTATTGGGGCTTAGTTTCAGAGGGTGAGCCCATGACAATAAACAGGCAGGCATGGTGCAGGAGCAGCAGCTGAGAGCTTGCATCTGGTCCACAAGGCAGAGAAAGAAAAGAAGGTGTGGGGGGGTGTGGACTTCTGAAACCTCAAAATCTGACCCTGGTGACACACCTCCAGCAATGGTAATCCTTAATCCTTCCCAAGCAGTTCCACCAACAGGGGACCAGGCATTCACATAATATGAACTTGGAAGCCATTCTCATTTAGTGTGCCACACTTAACTTAATACACATTCCACTAGATTTCAAGGTTTCTTTCATTTATTATGAATAAGTATAGGTACTGAGGTTTTTGTACTAGTAGGTAACTTTATTTTCCCAAATGATTTTCAACTTAGGAGTTTTAATATTTGTGTTTTATAAGATACATATTTTTTAAAGATAAAAAGTTATTTACAAAGGAATATGTTAAAATTTTTGTGCACACTATTACAGAACTTAATGTTCAGCTCATACTCTTTGAATCTGTTTGTGGCTGTTCAATCCTGTTGAATCTATTCTTCCTTAACATATTTTTATTTAAAATTACAGGAAGAGACACCTTAGATGAGTGTGGTTTGAGATACTTGTTAGCAATGCGCTTGCACACATGCCTGTTAACATCACTGCCTCCTTTATACCGAGTCCAGCTTCTTCACCAAGGTATGCTACTTACTGTTTGAACCTTTGTACCACTTCAGTTGAGTGTTGTGGTGCTGGGTGTGGCTTTTTGTGTCTAAGCAGCAGGTGGATCATATAGGCACACATGTCGCACTTGTCAATAGCCAGAGGTCTTCATGTTGCATGGTACCCACCTGCCATTTTCCTGTGTGTGCTTCAGCTCTGCCCTGCTCTGCAGCCTTTGGTCAGACAGCTCAGCTTCTGAGACTACTTGGTAAAGTTGTAGTTGAAAATGTCAAGAGTGTCTACTGCATAGCTCTGAATTTTTCTGATGCCCTCTCTTTAAGAACCATATAAGCTTTATTCTTTGTGTTGTCACCTTGATTCCCTCTCTTCCTCTTCTTCTCTTCTCACTACTCCCTCACTTCCTTTTCACAGGATCTCTCTGTGTGGCCCAGCCTGGACTGGAGCTCTTGGTGATCCTCCTGCCTGAGTTTCTAGATGTTGGACTTACAGGCATGTTCCATCAGGCTCCACTTTATTCATTTTTACTTAAGCATATGTTCTTAGCTGCTATCAAGGAAAGTTGATATATTGATGTTTTGAAAGATCTTCCATAATGACCCAGTACATTTGCTTAGGTCTAGCATATTGCCACCCCCTTGATTTGAGGCAGAGTTATAGCATCCTTTTACTGATAGGAACTAGAGAGTTTTAGAGTAACTGCCCTGGAAGCAAGATGCCTCATGTGTAAACATTTACACTCCCAGTCTGGTGCTCCTTCGTTTCTGTAGGACCCCAAACCCCACATGTGGTTGGAATATGGTCGTTGGAATCCCAGGTTTGCTGGACTTGTGTTTGTACTCCTTTATCTCCTAAAATAGTCTTTGACAAGAGCCAGTTATTGATTTATAGTTAATTTTTTTATTTAAGTTTATTTAGTGTGTGGGTGTTTTGCCTACTGGCTATCTGTATACTACTTTTAAGGGCAGCCAGTGTTCTTAGCCAACCATCTATCACTCTGCCCACACAAGGTTTGTTTTTATTTAGTTTTGGGAGTAAAGTCTTACTAAATACCCTGTAGCCTAGGCTGACCCAGAGCTTGTGGCAATTCTTGTTCTACCTGCCAAGTGCTAGGATTATAGTCATGTCATCATGGTTGGCAAAACAAGGTCCTGCTATACATCAAAAATATACCTTGTCTATTAAATCCTTATTTTCAAGACAATTAAAATTTTCTGGCCTTTAAAATTTAAATGATCATTGCAATGAATTATAATGTTACATATAAATACTTATTTGATTATTTGCTTTTATATTGTTTTATATTTTATCTATGTATTCTGATTATTTTCTCATGTTATTTTATTAATTAAACATTTTTGGATAGGTGTATATTTCTTGTTAATTTCCTAGCAATTGAGTTACTGAGTCAGAGTGTGAAAATCCCTCTTTTTTGGTATTAGAAAGATGTTTTTTAGACTGATTACTCATACATCATCTGAAGTAGTGTTTGGTGGTGTCAGAACTCAGCCTATTGCCACCCATCTGATACATTTTAACGTTCCCTCCCTTCCCACCCCTCCCTCCTTACCTCACTCCTTCCCTTTCTTCTTTTTTCCTCTCTCACCTCTGGTCAGTCTTTGGTCCTCCTCTCCTTCCCTTCTAAGATGAGACATGGGCCTCATGGCTGTTGTGTACTGTTTACGTTAAATGCAACTCGAAGTACATTGCTTACTTTAAGTGACCTTTGGCTCTCTGGTTAGAGCAAAGGATGGAGCAGGTTTTAACACTCAGTGCCAAAGATGCCGTCTCCAGGTAAATGACAGTGTGAATAATATGGCTTATAGGCCAAAGTTTTTGACTTTACCAATGTTTTCTGTTTTGAGTTTGGTATATGAGCATATGAGTAGCTTTGTTCTCAGTTATGTTTATTTTCATTGATTCAGTTTCATCTTTAGTCTTTTGTTTGCTTGTTTTAAGTGTTCATGTAGGCCAGGATAGGTTCAAACTGAAGATGACCTTGAACTTCTGATCTTCCTGCCTCCACCTCCTAAGTGCTAGGTTTATATTCATGCGACACTATACCATATCATTTCCTAATAACTTTGATTTTGTATTTAAAAAAGCAGTTATATGTGGAAGAAAAGTGATTGGTTTGGGTATTATGTATCCTGTCACTGATTTGAATTCAGAAGCTTAGAGAATAAAACACTGAATAATGGCAGAGTTTCTTTATTCTTTGTTTCTTCTTGAATATGCTTTTTAGAATGAAGAAATATGTAACTAAGCAAAATCTTGTTTTTTTGTTATTGATATAGTTCCTAAGGTTATTATTTCATGTTTCCAATTTAGGAGTGTCTACCTGCCACTTTGCCTGGGCTTTTCATTCTGAAGCTGAGGAAGAACTGATCAATATGATTCCAGCAATTCAAAGAGGGGACCCTCAGTGGTCTGAATTAAGAGCTATGGGAATAGGCTGGTGGGTGAGGAATGTTAACACACTTCGAAGATGCATTGAAAAGGTGACTTCCTTCATTGGATTTTCACACACACAGGCTCACGCACACACACACTTGTATGTGTGCCTACACATTTTCCCCTTCTTTTTTCTCCCAGGTCACTCTTTCTTAAATTCATGTTTCCTATTTATTTAATTATTGTTACATATAAATATAACCTACTCAGTCTGTATAATATTACTCATATGGACTAAATATATTAATACAACCTGCTCATTTTAAAATATGTCACTTTACGTATGCAATTTTTGGGCTCACCATTTGGTACTGGGTTGTCAGTTGGTATTCTCTTTCCTGGAGAGGACTGTCTCTCCTTCTCTCAGCATTCCTTAGTTGACTATAGTCCTTTGTCTAGGCTTGAGGCCTCCTAAAGTTCCTCCTATCTGTGTTAGCATGTCTGGGTTGTCCTTCCTGTTCAGGTCTTGTTTAGGCAGCCATATTGATGAGCTTTCATGGGCATAGCTTCTTTGACATTTCTAGGAGACAAAATCTCACAGCAAATTTCCTGTTTCTCTGACACTTAAAATCATTCCACTACCTCTTTTTCTGTATTTATGTTCTTCCTTAATTAAAGCCCCCATCCCAGTTCTTTTTCTTTCCTCCTTCAAATCACTTATGTCTCCTATTCTCTCTCTGTTGCTTCCCTGCCTTTCCCTCATGGTTCCATATATATA
>NW_022196906.1:48448945-48455481 GCF_008632895.1 Mastomys coucha | reverse complement strand
TATATATAAGAGGGGGGTGGCAGGCAGTCTGGCTCAATCTGGCTGTGAGTTTCTGATCCTCCTACTTCTACTAGTAAACATTAATGATATTTTTATATTTGCAGAAAACCTGTTATAGAGATTAGTTTGTACATTTTGAGATTTTTTTTCGAGAATAATTTAAAAAAATGACATTTGTTGTGTATATTTGCATGTGTGCGTATATGTGTGGGTGCACATGTGCACATGGAATTTCAAGTTTGACCTTTATAAAATTTCTATTCAGTATGCTGTCATTTTTTTTGCTATGTGTATTTGTTTGTTTATTTTGAGACAGGGTCCCTCTGTGCAGCTCTGGCTGTTCTGGAACTCAGTATGTAGACCAGTCTGGCTTTGTACCTAGAGTTCTGTCTGCCTCTGACTACTGAGTGCTGGGATTAAAGGCATGTGCCGCTATGCCTAGGTAATAGAATAGAAGAATTCTTTTAAACATTACTGTTTGAAGCACATTTTATTTGAAAACAAACAAACAAAACTCTAGGGCATGCTCCTGCACCCCAAGCATTTTAGAAGCTTAGGGCAGAGTCAGGATTTAGAAGGCAGCCCAGGTTACAGAGTACATCCAGGCTAGTTTAAGCTTGATGGTAAGGTCCTATTTCAAAAACATAAGCTAGGCATACAGCTGAATGCTTATAATGCTATCACTCAGGAGGCTGAAGCAGGAGGCTTGCCCTACGTTTTAGACAATCCTGTGCTACGTAATGAGTTCAAAGGTATCATAGAATACATATTAGAACCCTAAACAACAACCATCACACTCAGATTGTCAGGCTTGGCAGCATGCTTATTTATCCATGGAACTTCACTTTAGAAAATTAAATGTGTTGAATTTTCAAAAGATGATCTTCTTGTCATTATTGTATTCTACATTAGTTTATTTTACCTAGATTTTCCTTTTCTCCCATTACAGTGTGAACTTAAGGTACTCATTTAAAGCTCTTGGCTTAGTTACCTCCTCTATAAAATGAGGACAGTAGTTGACCTTCATAGTGGGTAGTATTTACTAAGATTAATGAAAGGTGCCCAGTCTGGTGCCAGACATGTAACAAACAGTCAGCAAATATTAGCTGCTGTGCTGTTTTTATTAGGATTAGTGGCGTGTAAATGCTTTTTTCCTAGAAGGATGCTATCTTAAGCTACAGGAACCACATAACTCTTCATAGTGTGTGAGCTAAGACAGTAACATGGAAGCATGAGTTGTTAGAGTACTTGATGGTAGTTCTTTTGTCAAATAGTTCCATGTTATTTTACTTCCTCTCAGGTTGCCAAAGCTGCTTTTCAAAGGAACAACGATGCCTTAGACGCTGCTTTATTCTACCTTTCCATGAAGAAGAAAGCGGTAGTGTGGGGTCTATTCAGGTAATGTGCCTCAGCATCTCACATGATTTCATACAGTGAGACTGTGTTGTGGATCTAAACTGTGTTGCTTTTGAAGAGAATTCACTGCCAGAGAGCTCTGTCCTGTCAAGTTAACTCACTTCTTTATGACTTGGTTCTTTTATTTACAGTAAATGGGCAAAATATTGTTTATTTTAGTTTAAAAGATGGGATCTAATAAAAATGTTGATAAAAGCACATTTGAAAATAAAAGCTAGTCTTGCTTCCTTTGTGAGTGTATGAGGCATGTCGGCATTTCTTGTTAGAAGAGGTGCATACTAGTGAGCAGCACCTGCAACTGGAGCTGCTGCTCTCCTACCATTCCTTTATATCATGTATATGAGGGGTTTGCCTGTGTGCTGTATGGCCTGCATGTGTGTATGTGTGCCACATGATGCCATGCCCGCAGAGACCAGTGAGAACATTATAGCCCCTGACACTGGAGTTACTGAGAATTGTGAAGCCACTTTGTGCGTGCTGGTAATCAAACCAGGGTCCACTGCAAGGGCAGCCAGTGCTCCTAACCACTGCACTTCCTCTCTAGCTCTGCCTGGTGGTCTTCTTTAAGTTGAATGTTTAAATGGGTTTCCCCCCTCTTTTTATGCATTCTGAAAAGAATTAAAATATTTTAGCCACTGGTACTTGTATTCTTCTTCCTAGGTCACAACATGATGAAAAAATGACAACATTTTTTAGCCACAACTTTAATGAAGATAGATGGCGGAAAGCTGCTTTGAAAAATGCCTTTTCTTTACTTGGAAAACAACGCTTTGAACAATCTGCTGCTTTTTTCTTGTTAGCTGGTTCATTGAAAGATGCAATCGAGGTATGAATAAGCAAACAAGCAGTTGTACTGTGAGGCCTAAGAGCAGACGTAATGTCTGTTAGAGGTTTGTCAGAACAGAAAAGCTACAGAGCTTGCTGAATTTATGGAGAATTACGACTTCAGGTGTAGCTTATTATGTAGTAAGATAAAATGTAAAATTTACAGGAAAAAGTCAAAAATGATTTATGAATGCCTTTTATTGCCCAGCTTATGATTTTGAGCCATTTAAATATGTGTGCAAGTCATAACCTCCTTATCTAGTGCAAAAAAGCTGCTATGTAAGTATTTGGAGCTAACGTAGCAGCTCGTATTATTCTGCAGTGTACCTGCCTTAAGCATTGGCTGTATGTATGATGAGGTGAAACATCCCATCTTTTGTTACATAATCCTGGCAGGTGGTTAAAATGCATTAATCTCTGTTTCCCGATGGCTCTTTTAGTTATTAACAGTTATGGACTACTTGGGCTCAGGCAGAAGTATAAATAGAATTGAAATAACCCTAGTCCTTGGGAGGAGAGACAGGAAGATCAATGAAAATTTGAAGCCAGCCTGGGTTACTGAGAGACACAGTCTCAAAAAATATAAGTACAGAAGTTAGTATAGTATAATATAATATAATACAATATAGTATAATATAATGGTTATATAGTTCTTAGGTCTGATTACTTAGAAGTTAATGTAATACAAAATATAATATATAATATAAATAGAAGTTACTTAGAAAACTCTCTAACAAAGTGAACATATTATAAATTGTAAAAAGTACATTTTATACTTCAGCATACTTATAACATTTGTATAGTTACAAAACCTGTAATTTTGAAATTGAGATGTTAGCTTACAAGACACTCAGAGGAGATGGTGGCTAACGGATGCTCATAGTATAAAAGGGGCCTTAGAGTCTCACAATCAGCAGTTATATTTGGATTAAGTTTCCCCATATATGACAGGAATTAGTTATTTTCTTAGTAAATAGAAGATTCTTCTAAAACAGTACAAGTTTATATAAAAATTTTCAGAAATTAAGAGGAATTTATGTATAATTCTAAACTGTTGAAGCCAGCCATGGACTACTGAGAGACCCTGTCTCTAAAAAAAGTAGTGTTTAATTTAAAAATGAATGCTATTTAAATTGACTCAAGATTGAGATGATATTGATATACTTGGTTCAATACATATTTCATGATCAAACCTTCCAGTCTAGAGGCTACTATGTTATGGTTTATTACATGTCTGCTTGCTTTAAAACACTCTACTAAACAACATCTAGCTGTGTCTCACTGTCTCAGCCTCAGGGTTCATCTATACCATGGGATTATAAGAAGGCAGTTTCAAGCTATCAGTGGAATAATCTATCTCTAAATTATTTTCACTAAGATAAATATTTCTTAATATTTAAATTTTAGGTATGTCTTGAAAAAATGGAAGATATTCAACTAGCCATGGTTATTGCCCGTTTATTTGAATCTGAATTTGAGACTTCATCTACTTACATATCCATCTTGAATCAGAAAATTTTGGGTTGTCAAAAAGATGGCACAGGATTCAATTGCAAAAGATTACATGCTGACCCTTTTCTGCGTAGTCTTGCCTATTGGGTAGTGAAAGATTATACCCGGGCCTTGGATACCTTACTGGAACAGACACCAAAGGAAGATGACGAGCAACAAGGTAGATTTGTGCGTTTCCAAGTATCTTTTAAAGGTTAGAGGAGAGAGGCTCTTGTGCCACCACCCCAGCTGCAGATCTGTCATCAGCTGATGACTTCTAGGGGAAGGAAAGTTATTTTCCTTTAGGCTGTGACTCCTGGCAGGTCAGCTGTGCTCCAGTGGATGGCCCATGAGTGTCTAGGCAGTACAAATTAGACTCCATGGGCTATTTTAAAAAATAAAAACTAAAGAGAGTAAAGGGTGGGCTTTTCTGGGAGGATTGGGAATGACTAGGTAGTCTTTTGATTTTTTTAAGTTATTTTGAACATACAGATTTTAAATGTTTGATTTCAGTCATTAGCAGGTTGTTTTTTATGGATGCTCAGATTGTCCCATCTTTTTTTTTTTTTTTTTTTTTTTTTTTTTTTTTTGGTTTTTCGAGACAGGGTTTCTCTGAGTAGTCCCGGCTGTCCTGGAACTCACTTTGTAGACCAGGCTGGCCTCGAACTCAGAAATCCACCTGCCTCTGCCTCCCAAGTGCTGGGATTAAAGGCGTGCGCCACCACCGCCCAACTATAGATTGTCCCATCATTAACCATTGAAAGTCTTTACAAGTTTCTGAATTCTTTTGGTATTATATTTTGATAATTTCCTTGATTTCTGGTATGGCAGAACAATTCAGGTATTTTCTAGCTCAGACCTGAAGTGACCATTCTTCCAGAGAATCCTGTTTTTGTTGGTGGAAAATACTGTTGAAGAGACACAGTCTCGTCCCGCTGCTTGGTAGTCTGTGAGAATGCATGCAGCTAGGACCTCTCCCATGAGTGCAAGAGTCATGCTTTCTTTTTAGTTCTTATATAAATGAGGTTCTTCTGAGGTTTCATATTTATGTCCTATAGTGAAAGGCTTGGGTTAATATTAATATGGCTATTTACACGAAATAGTTTCAGAAGAATACAAATATGTGTTCTACAACAGAGTGGTGACTGAGAAAACCTAAAACCTTTCTGTATTCTTGTTAATGGTGTGGCTTACTAAAGATGTACAGCCAGAGCCCCTATTTTAAAGTCACTTCACAATTTATCTCTGTGGCTATACTGCCAATTGAAATATAGTTCATTTAATTTTGTAGTGGTTTTCTCTTCTTTTTTGGTGAACTACATCTTAAAAATCTAATTTTCTTTTAAAATTATATGGATTGGTGACAATAGTGTTCAAACAATAAATATAATATTGCTGGCTATGATGGTAGATGACTTAATTCCAACACTGAGATAACAGAGGTGAATCTCTAAGAGTTCAAGAATAGTCTGATCTGTATAGCAGGTTCCAACCCAGGTTCACAGTGAGCTTGTCTCAATGTGAGTGTGTGTACATGCACGTGAGCGTGTGTGTGCTTGTGGATGCCTGTGAGTGTGTTTCTGGAAGGTATTTTCAGAGAGTTTGGCCTTCCCATCCCTCCTCCCTTTTTAAAAGAAACTGTGATAACTTCTACTTAAAATATAAGCAAACAGGCATGCATCTCTCTCGCTGCTCCACTTTTAGACAGGAGTTGCTGTGTATACATCCCTTGTACCTTCTTTGACATATGTTTCTACCTCACTTAGCATTTGTTTCATTTACACATATTTAATGATTATATGGACAAATGCCGGGTTAATATTTATTTATTTATTTATTTATTTATTTGGGATATTCATTTTTTATTAGAGATTTTCTTTATTTACATTTCAAATGATATCTCCTCTCCTGGTTTCCCCTCCAAAAAACAAAAAAAAGAACAAACAAACAAACAAAAACCTCTGCTACCTCTCCCCTCCCCCTGTTCACCAACCCACCCTCTCCCGAATCCTGGCCCTGGCATTCCCCTACACTAGGGCATAGAACCTTCACAGGACCAAGGGCCTCTCCTTCCATTGATGACCGACTAGGCCATCCTTTGCTATACATATGCTGGTGAGCCATGAGTCTCACCATGTATACTCTGGTTGGTGGTTTAGTCCCTGGGAACTCTGAGGGTACTAGGCAGTTCATATTGTTGTTTGTTCTAAGGGGCTGCAAACCCTTCAGCTCCTTGGGTCCTTTTTCTAGCTCCTTCATTGGGGACTCTGTGCTCAGTCCAATGGATAGCTGTGAGCCTCTACTTCTGTATTAGTCAGATATAGGATTAGCAAAGATCTTTTCCCAATCTGTTGGTTGTCATTTTGTCTTGTTGACAGTGTCTTTTGCCTTACAAAAGCTTTGCAACTTCACAACATCCCATTTTTCAATTCTTGATTTTAGAACAGAAGCTATTGGCGTTCTCTTCAGGAAATTTTCCCCTGTGCCTATTTGCTCGAGGTTCTTCCCCACTTTCTCTTCTATTAGTTTTAATGTATCTGCTTTGATGTGGAGGTCCCTGATCCACTTGGACTTGACCTTTGTGCAAGGAGATAGGAATGGATCGATTTGCATTCTTCTACATGCTAACCTCCAGTTCAGCCAGCACCATCTGTTGAAAATGCTGCCTTTTTTCCACTGGATGGTTTTAGCTCCTTTGTCAAAGATCAAGTGACCATAGGTGTGTGGGCTCATTTCTGGGTTTTAAGTTCTCTTCCATTGATCTACCCGCCTGTCACTGTATCAATACCATGCAGGGTTTTTTT
>NW_022196906.1:48440830-48448935 GCF_008632895.1 Mastomys coucha | reverse complement strand
TTTTATTACAATTGCTCTGTAGTACAGCTTAAGGTTGGGGACGGTGATTCTACCCGAGGTTCTTTTATTGTTGAGAATAGTTTTCACTATCCTAGGTATTTTGTTGTTCCAGATGAATTTGCAAATTGCTCTTTCCAAGTCTGTGAAGAATTGAGTTGGCATTTTGATAGGGATTGCATTGAATCTGTAGATTGCCTTCGGCAAGATGGCCATTTTTACTATATTAATCCTGCCAATCCACAAACATGGGAGATCTTTTCATCTTCTGAGATCTTCTTCAATTTCCTTCTTCAGAGACTTGAAGTTCTTGTCAAACAGATCTTTTACTTGCTTAGTTAGAGTTACACCAAGGTATTTTATATTATTTGTGACTATTGTGAAGGGTGTTGTTTCCCTAATTTCTTTCTCAGCCTGTTTATTCTTTATATAGAGGAAGGCTACTGATTTGCTTGAGTTAATTTTATATCCAGCTACTTTGCTGAAGTTGTTTATCAGGTTTAGAAGTTCTCTGATGGAATTTTTGGGGTCACTTAAGTATACTATCATATCATCAGCAAATAGTGATAATTTGACTTCTTCCTTTTATTTATTTATTTTTATTGGATATTTTATTTATTTATGTTTTAAATGTTATCCTCTTTCCCAGTTTCCCTTTGGAAACCCTCTATCCCATCCTCCCTCTACCTGCTTCTGTGAAGGTGCTTCCCCACCCACCCATCCACTTCCACCTCTCCGCCCTGGCATTCCCCTACACTAGGTCATCGAGCCTTCCCAGGACCAAGGGCCTCTCCTCCCATTGATGTCTGACAAGGCCATGCTCTGCTACATATGCGGGTGGAGCCATGGGTCCCTTTGTATACTCTCTGGCTATTTATTTATAATAATATTTATTGTCCTTTACTTTGAAGAAAAACTAATTTATTTTAAATGTTCAGTAGACGTTCAAATTAACACAGTAACTTGTGATTTTTATGTTTGTTTTCTGCAGTCATCATCAAATCTTGTAACCCTGTGGTGTTCAGTTTTTACAACTACCTTCGAACACATCCTTTACTTATTCGAAGAAATATTGCGTCCCCTGAAGGAACTTTGGCAACTTTAGGTCTCAAAACTGAGAAAAACATTGCTGATAAAATTAACCTCATTGAAAGAAAATTATTTTTTACCACTGCTAATGCTCATTTTAAAGTTGGATGCCCAGTTTTAGCCCTTGAAGTACTTTCTAAAATTCCTAAAGTAACCAAAATATCCTCCTCAACTGCAAAAAAAGATGAGCTTGACTTTGTTTCTGGAAGGATGGAGAATGGGCCATCAGAATCTAAGCCAGTGAGCAGTAGTGGTGGCGCTTCTGGGGCTGACTGGTCGGCTGTGACTTCCTCTCAGTTTGACTGGAGTCAGCCAGTTGTTACAGTTGATGAGGAGCCTCTCAAGCTCGATTGGGGTGATGATCACGATGGTGCCTTAGAAGAGGATGATGGTGGTGGCTTACTAATGAAGGCTACAGATGCCAAGAAGGCTGGCCAGGACCAGAGCACCTCAGACCCTAGTGCATTAGTGACTCCTCAGGAAGAGGAGTGTGCTGAAGGTGATACTGAGGTCGATGTGATTGCTGAACAACTGAAGTTCCGAGCTTGTTTGAAGATCCTTATGACTGAGTTAAGAACTTTGGCTACAGGTTATGAAGTAGATGGAGGGAAGCTGAGATTTCAGCTCTATAACTGGCTAGAAAAGGAAATTGCTGCCTTACATGAGATATGCAACCATGAATCAGTTATTAAAGAATATTCCAGCAAAGCATACTCTAAAGTAGAGAGTGAACTTCTGGATCAAGAAGAAATGGTGGACAAGCCAGATATTGGTTCCTATGAGCGCCACCAGATAGAAAGACGAAGGTTGCAGGCTAAACGGGAGCATGCAGAAAGACGAAAGCTGTGGTTGCAGAAAAACCAGGATCTCCTAAGAGTGTTTCTCAGTTACTGTAGCCTTCATGGAGCCCAGGGCGGTGGTCTGGCCTCAGTAAGAATGGAACTCAAATTTTTGCTGCAAGAGTCACAGCAGGTATGGTTATCATTTGTTATTCTTCGCTAGTTCAAGAATTTCAGTAGCTCTTCCAGAGAAAGCTGCAAACTTTTTTTTTTTTTTTTTTTAAACAAATGCAAACATTTTCAGCTCCTGTAGTCCTGGGAGGCAGGCACTTGTTTTTAGTGTGGCTTTCTTAGAAGGCTCTAGTAACTAGAAGTTGGTCTGGCTTCTTCTCCTGTTGCTTTGATACGCACTGATCAAACCAACTTGGGAGGAAGGTTTAAGGGATTTGGTCCATTGTCAACAGAGGCCAGTGCAGGAACCCATGGAGGAGTGCTGCTTTCCAGTGTGCTCTTCATGGCTTACTCAGCCTGCTTCCTTAGCACTTCCTGCCCAGTGTTTGTCACTGCCTGTTGTGAGCTAGGATCTCCCACATCTGTCAGTAATTAAGAAAATGTACCATAGACTTGCCTACAGGCCACTGTAATGGGTGTGAATCTTTGAGGTTCCCTTTTCCCAGCTAATTATAGTTTGTGTCAACTTGACAAAACTGACCAGCCCAGAAGCACACTTTAAAAATGTTTATAGTGTGGTTTTTATCTTCATATCTTCTGCATCTGGCACAGCACTGGGGACAGATGAAATGCTCAGTAAGTGCTTGTAGAATGAGTGAACAAGAACAGGAATGTGATGGTTTTAGTCACATACTTACCACCTGCATTTATTGGGTAACCATTGGGGTTTTTCCCCCCTTCATTTTCTCAATTTTGAAGAAAACAAACAAATAAAAAAGCAATTCATTGTCATCTGCAGGAAACTACAGTAAAGCAGCTCCAGTCTCCACTGCCACTACCTACCACATTGCCTCTGCTTTCAGCAAGTATTGCATCGACAAAAACAGTCATAGCTAATCCTGTATTGTATTTAAATAATCACATCCATGATATACTTTATACTATTGTGCAGATGAAAACACCACCTCATCCCAGTGTTGAAGATGTGAAGGTAATGTGAAGTTTGTGATTATTTGATATTGTATACACTGGGAAGGCAATTATTCTTGTATGTGCTCCAATTTTAGTATAGAGAAAATACTTGAAATGTTTTTATGTGTTGCCTTTTCACTTCTAATGAGTTCAAGACTGCTGTGAATTAAAAGTATGCATTCTGTTTGGTTGGTTGGTTGGGTTTTTTTTGTTTGTTTGTTTGTGTTTTTGAGACAGGACCTCACTATGCAACCCTGACTGTCTTGGAGCTCACATTGTAGAGCAGGTTGGCCTTGAACTCAAAAGAGATCCACCTGCCACTGCCTCCCAACACTGGGGATTAAAGGTATGTGCCACCATGCCTGGCATTAAAAGCATGCATTCTTATTTCTGGAAAAAGCTCTCCAGCTTTCCTTTAAGACAGGTAAATACCTTTTTTGTAATAAGATTAATTATCTGGACAGTATTCTTGCTACTTGATAGTCATTTAGGTTTTCTGCTCCCTTACATGAGCTACTAATGTAGAAATATTAACAGCTTTTTGTTTATATGTCAAGAAAATGTGAAGATGTAGGTTGAGGGAGGAGTTCCTTCGATAACTAGCTTCAGGGAAAGTACCCATGCCACTCCTTTCCTGATGATTGTGTTTCTTGGAGGCTGTGCAGTAGGGTAGAGTCAATCAGAATTGCAAGCTGCAACTCCCCTCAGTTCACCTTAGAGCCTATTCTGAATACTTAACCTAATGAATTCCAAGAAATCCCACAGAGCTTGGCAGGGTGTGGGAGCCTCTACTCCCTGCACAGACGTGCCATGTTGCTGTGATTCCAGTCCTGGTGCCTCATGCACAGGCCAGGTCCTGCTGCTTTTATCTCTGCCCCTTCTTCTGACAAGTGTGTTTCATCTTTGTTGAGATCCTGGATTGTCTAATGTCATCTTGTTAGAGATTTCTAATCTATAGCGTGAATTAATCTACATCAGTATTCTTCTAGAGATCGCTTAAATTATGTGTTAGGTTAAGAAAGAGAAAAGATAAAAGCAAGTTGGAAAATGTTCCATTCTTTGGACTTTGGATAATGCTTTTAAAAGGCATGGAACTATCTCTCGAGTCCCTTCCAATTTTATGAAATTTATGAGTCTGAAAGTGTTGATTTGGGTGGAATTTAAGATGAGTTTTTTAAAAATATTTTATGTTAAAATTTTTAAACCTTGTAAACACATTTTTATGACTTTCCTTTTCCTGTGAATACTAACTGCATTATTTGCTTTCTGGAAAATGAGCCACTTCACAGAGTGCTGGATTTACTTACTAGACAGCCGTTGGTATTGATAATATTGAATCTGGTAGAGCTTCCTAAGGCACCTCTTAAATGAAAGCTCTGAAAATTCTATACTTAGTTGGCTTCAATTTTCCTTTATATATTACTATATAAGTCAATTGTTGCAGCATAGGACAAGCCCCAGTCATATTAACACTCATCTTTGTTCAGGACTTTTGGTAAATGTCAGGCTTGTAGCAAGTATATATTTGATAAAGTTATATCTGAATCAATCAGCTTTGTTATTGGGCATGTCTATAAAGATACGTGAATTATTCTAAAAGTTTAAAGGTAGGGTTATATTCTATAGGATCCAGTTTTATTTATGATATTGCTAGTTTCCTCCGTGTTTTCTAACTTTTAAGATGTTGCTGTTATGTAGAAATGTTAGTACAAACTGTAACTGTGGCTGTTTTGGTTTTAGGTGCACACACTTCATTCACTAGCAGCATCACTTTCTGCATCAATTTACCAGGCATTATGTGACAGTCATAGCTACAGGTAAAAAAATCACCCCACGTAGTTTTAATACAGTAAAACATTCAGCTGATCTAGAATTTTATTAGGATTCTCTCTTTTAGGGCCGAAAATAATTCCCCAGTCTAAATTACATGTGTACTTTAATGGATAAAATAGGCCATAAAGAAAGTAAAAAGTATTTCGTTAGTTTAGTTGTCACTCAGTAACAAAAGAGAACTATAGACTGTGATAAGCAGTAATGTGAGTGATCCTAATAGCTGTCTTTTATTCCCTTGAAAGAAAATTTTATTACACAAAATATTTTACACTAGGGATTCTCTATCCTTCCCCCATCAGAAATTACTTTTTAAAAATTAGATTAGTTTCTATGTGTTTAACTGATTTTTCAGTTGAAATTTTAAAAAACTTGAAAAATAGTTAAATATGCTTAAAATTTAGCTTAGACTTTTATATATAGAGGTCCGTTGGTAGTATCATTTTGTTGGTTTTGTCATGCAGTACTGAGAGCAGTTGTTGGTCATTTTACTTGGTGTACAGACGTGGTCCACCCCACCCCCCACCTGAACTGTGTGTCCCCAGACCTTAGCTTTTTGAGATAGCAAATTGGCCAAGCTGGCTGGAACTCACCCTGTAGCTCAGACACGTCTTGAGCTTGTGATCCTCCTGTCTCAGCTTGCTGAGTAGCTGAAATCTGCACTACAAATGCTGCCTTGAGTTTTTGTAAATATCAGATTGCCTGTGACTGTTTATACTTGGCATTTTAATATCTAGGATAGTGTAAGTTATGAGAAATGGAATCACTTGGAAGGATGACCTAGATTAAAATGAAGTATGAAAACATTTAATAGAAGTATATCTACGTGAATATATGTCTAGACCTTTAACTTTTTTTAAATTATTTTTTATTTACATTTCAAATATTATCCCCTTCCCTAGTTTCCCCTCCGAAACCCCCTGTCCCCTCCCCTCATCCCCTCACCAACCCATCCACTCCCCCTTCCCTGTCCTGGACCCTTTCAGGTTAACTGCCTTTTATGGGAACATGTGATATTAAAGTAAAGAGTTGCTCTCTAAAAATGGTCTGCAGTCTGATTTTATCCTAATTAACCCATACTTAAATGACTCTAAAGATTTGAAATGATGAGTAAGGAAGAAAGTTTGATTTAGTTGATACAATCATCAATGACTTGTTTCCTGTTAGTCACTGCTGTGAAAATGGCTCTTAATGAGGTTTAGAGACCTTGCTGTCAAGTGTGTGCTTTAGCTCAGCTTGGACTTCTCTCTGCAGCCAGCTTTACCCTCTGCTTGTCTGTTTCCTCCGTCTCACAAAGCTCTTTAGAGGAGGGAGCCAGTTTTGAAGGGTGGTGACATTAGATTTGGATATTCCTCAGATGTAATTCCCTAGCTTTTAGCTCACAGTTTGAATGTATGGCTAAGCTTAAGCAGTTCTGTAGAGGTAAGAATTACAGTAAACTGGGGCCCAGGAGAGTTTTGTCTTCTGTGCCTTCTGCTAACTGTAACCTCCAGCTTTAAAAAGTGAACTCAGATAGAAAGTATCTTAAGATATTAAGGTTCTGAAAATTTTATAATCATCTGCCCAGGGTAGTAAAAATTGATATGTTGTTTTAAAAGACTATCAATAAACATTTGTAACTAATTTCACGAACATTCTAAAATAAGTTCTCATTACAAAAGTGAACTCAGTCATAAAAACTTACAATTTTTTTGTAATCATCTAAAATAAAATTATGTAAAGCACAATATTCATTTCCTCTGCCTGGGTGGTAACTGAGCCTATTTGTTTTAGCAGTCAGTCAGAAGGAAATCAGTTCACAGGAATAGCTTACCAAGGGCTTCTTCTAAGTGATCGACGACGACTCAGGACAGAAAGCATCGAAGAGCATGCGACACCAAATTCAGCTCCTGCTCAGTGGCCTGGTGAGAAATTCAGTGGCCTTGTGTTGCGATGGGGTGGTTTTTTCTTTTTCAGACCCTTTGTAATTAAAAGAAACTACATGAACTTATTTATTATGTGTGTGTGTGGGGTGGTGGTGCAGATCTCATATGCCTTGGCAGACATGGAAATTAGAGGCAAATTCTGGGTAGTCCTCTTTGTCCACCTTGTGGGTCTTGGGGATCAAAATTAGGTTGTCAAGTTTGGCAGTAAGCACCTTTTTCCACTACAGCATTTCACTAGCCCTGGAATTAAAAAAAAAAAAAAAAAGTGTGTGTGTGTGTGTGTGTGTGTGTGTGTGTGTGTGTGTGTAAAAGAGCGTAGATGACAACCTTGGGTGTTGGTCTTGATAGTGCCCCTTCTTTGAGGCAGGATCTGTTGTTCATTGCTGTGTGTCTCAGGCTACCACAGAGCTTTCAGGGATTTTCCTATGGCTTGCTCTCACTTTGTTGCAAGAGCACTGGGGATGTAGATATGCTTCCAGATCTGGCTTTATGTAGGTTCTGGGGTTTCAAAAGCCCACACTGACTCAGTCTCACATGGTCTCTGCCTACAATTTGTGGGTCAGCTGTGAGCTCTCAGCTAGTGCTACAGCACCTGCTTGCTCCTTGCCACGATATTTATGGACTAAACCTCTGAGCTGTAAGCAAGCCCCCAGTTAATGGCTTTTTAAAGTAAGCTGCCTTGGCCATGGTGTCTCTTTACAGCAGTAAAACAGTAACTAAGATATGTCTCTTGTTTTTTTAAGATAAGGTCTTACCAAATAGCTCTAACTGGCTTCGATCCTCCTATTTTTGGGATTGCTGGAATGCACTACCACACCTAGCTTCTTTGTTTACTTTCTATGTATGTGTATATCTAAAGGATTTTTTAATCAAATATTTGGGATAGTTGTACGCAAATAATATTTTCCATTCAAATATTTGTGTTTTTGCATAAGAACATATATTCTCAGATGTAAGCAGAATGGTTGCCAAATTTAACATTTCTGTGTTGATAAGAGTACATACATTGTTCTCTAGTTGAGACTTGTTTTATATTCTAGTCATCATGTTGATGCCCTTTTTATGGCCCATGACATTTAACTGTGACATTCCCATTAATCTTCTTGAAAGATTACTGAAGTTTCTTCTTTCTTTCATGCCCTTTCTCTTTCTTCCTTTTGTCCTCCCTTTCCTCTCTCCCCAACTTCTATTTTTTCTTTGTCTCTGAGGGTTTCGACACAGTCTTGCTAGGCATCATAACTCAGGCTGGCCCCTACTTCCTGGCTGCTGGACTCTGTATACATACAGACTGCTGGAGCAGTATGTGCCTGGCTTTGTATACATACAGACTGCTGGAGCAGTA
>NW_022196906.1:48436589-48440709 GCF_008632895.1 Mastomys coucha | reverse complement strand
AGACTGCTGGAGCAGTATGTGCCTGGCTTTGTATACATACAGACTGCTGGAGCAGTATGTGCCTGGCTCTGTATATATACAGACTGCTGGAGCAGTATGTGCCTGGCTCTGTTCCTTTGTTGTCTTTCCCAGCCTTCACACTTTTGAAGATTATGTACTTGCTGGTCAGTTTGAAAGAATTCTCCTCAACTTGGGCCTTTTTAGTTTTTTTCATAATGTTAGATTCAGGTTATATATTTTTGGCAGAGTAATTACAAGATGGTCCCTTTTTATTGTAAAGTGTCTAGAGGTACCTGCTGTCAGCTCTTGTTAGTTATTAACTTGATTGTTTGGTAAGGTGTTTCTGTAACCTTTCCTTTATAAAGTCACTATTTTTCTTTTTTTATAATGAATTAGTAACATTTGAAGTCACAAAATAATCTATTTTTAGCAACAGTGCTGATTCCTGTCTGAGTCAGGTAAGATTGTGGAGTGACTATATGGGGACTTTCTAATTCTGTTTTACATTGCCTTAGTGAAGCTTCTATTTCAGTGAAGGGACACTGTGACCATGGCAACTCTTACAAAGGAAAACACTTAGTTGGGGCTGGCTTACAGTTCAAAGGTTTAGTTCATTATTGTCATGGCAGGAAGCATGGCAGAACGAAGGTAGACATAGTGCTGGGGAGGTAGCTCAAAGGTCTACATCTAGATTGGCAGGCAGTAGGAGAAATCAACACTGACTGGACCTGCCTTGGGCTTCTGAAACCCTAAACACCACCTCCAGTGGCACACTTTCTCTAACAAGGCTGCCACACCTACTAATAGTGCCACTCCCTATGAGTCTATGGGGGCCATTTTTATTTAAATAACCGCAACCCTGAAGTTGGAAGGAAGATCTTTTCTTTCTCTGCTCTAGTCTGTAACTGACCTACTTTAGTGCTGTAGGTGACTCTTATTCCATGCTATAGATTTTAATCCATCCCCGAATTATTTGATCCCTACGTTATGAGAATAGGGAATAGGTTGCTTTTAACTGTAGATATATGTGCTCCTTGTCCTTTTGTACTCTATACTGATGCTTTTATGATATTCTGTGCTGTTACAGGTGTGAGCTCACTCATTAATCTCTTGAGTTCTGCCCAAGATGAAGACCAGCCAAAATTGAATGTTCTATTGTGTGAAGCTGTTGTTGCTGTTTACTTAAGCTTACTGATACATGCTCTTGCCACAAATTCCTCCAATGAATTGTTTCGGCTTGCAGCCCACCCGTTAAATAATCGAATGTGGGCTGCTGTTTTCGGAGGGGGTGTGAAACTTGTTGTGAAGCCTCGGAGACAATCAGAAAGTATTGCAGGTAAGATGATTTTGATACAAATACTGTGTATAAATGGAAATAACATCCAATGTCAAAATAAGATTTTCAGTGCCATAGCAATTTACCTTAAGAATATAGAAATTCTTTTTAGCATATTAAATAGCTAAACACATTAGAATAAAACTATAATTTTTTACTTTACTTTCTATAGAGGTAGGTTTTTTTTTTTTTTTTTTTTTTTTTTTTTTTTTTTTTGGTTTTTCAAGACAGGGTTTCTCTGTGTAGCCCTGGCTGTCCTGGAACTCACTCTGTAGACCAGGCTGGCCTCAAACTCAGAAATCTGCCTGCCTCAGCCTCCTAAGTGCTGGGATTAAAGGCGTGTACCACCACTGCCCAGCTTAGAGATAGTATTTTTGAGGTTGGCAAATCGGGACATTTTTAAAGTGAATAAAAAAGAAATAGCAGAAAAGGAAACATTATTAGGGGGTATTATAGATAGAATGAAGTCATTAAAGATTTGAGAAAGACCCCAAAGTTGTCATAGTAGTTGGCCTCAAATTAAGCTTATTCAGTAATGATTGCTGCTCCAGTCATACATATGGTGTATGTGTGTATATCCATCGAGATGTGTGTACATGCCAGTGTGTGGGGTATGTGTGTGTGTTTGTGTGTGTGTGCATCTTCATTATGGGCAAGAATATATTTTTCATCCCAATTTTTAAGCTTGTGGGATAAGGGAAGGGAAATTTTTATTTCTTAAAACACAGAAAGACACTTAACTCATTTGCAGAAAGGAATGGTTGTATTCAGACAAGGGTTAAGGGACACAAAGAGTTTAGAGGACACAATTCTGCCTCTGTCCTCAGTGCCCATGATTGATGTAAACTAGGTTCCTGGGTAAGGCACAGTAATGAGATCTCACCAACTCCTGTTGCTCTACTCTCCTTTAGCCTGACATAATTAGAATACATTTTAAATTTTAAAGTTTTTCTCCCAAATCATATTTTTTGTGGTAATTTTGAAATATTTCCTTCAGTGCTGAGAATCAAACCCTATGCTTTGTGCATATCAGGCGAGTGTTCTTCCGCTGAGCTCTATCCCCACCCTCCCTGTATATGCTAATACTCTCCATTAACTCATCCATGTTTAGAACTTTAGAGAATGTGTGCATTCACTCATTCCCAAAATCTGCCAGGCAGTATCCTAGTCTTTGGCAGTGTGGGAAGAACAAGACAGACAGGAGCAGTAGAGAGAGGAGCATGGAGTGCGGATAGGCTGGCTTAGTTAGGCTGGTGAGAAGACGCATGCTTCTGATGATCTGGTGCTTTCTGCAGATCTCTAGGGAGCTCTGTGATCCCACTATGCAGAGGTCCACAGTCGGAGCACTCTGGGCAAATGACAGGAACAGTTAGCAAAGGGAAGACTGAATTTCTTTTCTAGGAAGCCACCAGAGTTATCACAAATAGGAGTGGTGTGCAAGATGAGGTTAGAGGGTAACTGGGGACAAGGCCATTTAGAGTTGTGGATCACAGCAGACTTTAGCTGTTGCTCTAAGGAAAGAGAAAATGATGGACAGTTTTAAGTAATGAAAGTCTTAGGTTTTTCTACAGAGCCATTCTAGCTACATTGTGGAGAATCCACTACACCATAGAATAAAAGCAGAGGTCCTGGGAAGGTTGCTTTTATAAGATAATGGTAGGTTATCATCAAGCATAAGTGAATAAATAACCCATGCTTAATGCAACCAACCCTAATTAAACACATTGGGTTGCACAAAACACATAAACAAAAAGACATGAAGCCAGGTGTGGTGAATCATGCCTTTAATCTCAGCACTTGGGAGTCAGAGGCAGGCAAATCTATGCTTCTGAGGCCAGTTTGATCCATACAGTGAGCTCCAGGCCAGCCAGGGCTACATAATGAGACTTTCTCAAAAAAAGTAAAACATGAAGGCAGAAGAGAGTCTTGTCAGAAAGAGGACGGGGATGAGGATGGGAATGGAGGGTGAATTGATCACTGTACTTTGCATCCATGTCTGAAAATGTCATAGTGAAACCTACTGATATATCTAATACATGTTTATAAATGTAGAAGAGGTAGATGAGTAGTGTGATGTTTATATCCAGTTGAGTGAGAAATCACCCTAAAACAGAATAAAATACTAATACATGCTGTAATGTGCATGAACTAGGCATACAATGTATATGTTATTAATTCTGCTTGTGTGACATACCTAGTACATACAAATCCACAGAGACAGAAGGGTCTACTTGCAGTAACTGCTTTTGAACTGGGTTGAGATGGTTATTGTACATCATTATAAATACAGTAAACACCACTGAGTTTTACACAGTTTTATCTCATAAATTTTGATGTAATTTTAAAAGATTTAAAAAATAATCTAAGCAGGTATAAGTTGGTCGTAACCTGGGTGTGCTGTGAGAACAGTGCTGTTGGATTCGTTCTGTTTGTGGCTCTTTCATATTCAACTAGTTCTTAAATTATTTTGAAATTTCTTTATATATCTTTTTATTATAATCCTTCCCCTGGTTTTCAGCATTCACCATACTAGTTCATACCTTTCTCGTGTCATCTTCTGCCTCCCTCTGAATGGACTAAACAAAGGATTCCTCATGTGGGACTAGCTTAAGAATCTTTAATGAGAATTGCCCAGCTTCAGGTCCACAGACTGGTGCTGGTCTGACTCTGCAGGTTGTCTTTTTACTCTCATGACAGCTATTGGCTGGGACAAGCGCTTTACCTGCCCCTCACTCACTCATGCAGACTCCTTTACCTGCCCCTCACTCACCCACGCAGACTCCT
>NW_022196906.1:48435527-48435847 GCF_008632895.1 Mastomys coucha | reverse complement strand
CCTGCCCCTCACTCACCCACGCAGACTCCTTTACCTGCCCTCACTCACTCACGCAGACTCCTTTACCTTCCCCTCACTCACCCACGCAGACTCCTCTACCTGCCCTCACTCACTCATGCACACTCCTTTACCTGCCCCTCAATCACCCACGCAGACTCCTCTACCTGCCCCTCACTCACTCATGCACACTCCTTTACCTGCCCCTCACTCACCCACGCAGACTCCTTTACCTGCCCTCACTCACTCACGCACACTCCTTTACCTGCCCTCACTCACCCACGCAGACTCCTCTACCTGCCCCTCACTCACCCACGCAGACT
>NW_022196906.1:48426256-48432794 GCF_008632895.1 Mastomys coucha | reverse complement strand
TACCTGCCCCTCACTCATTCACGCACACTCCTTTACCTGCCCCTCACTCATTCACGCACACTCCTTTACCTGCCCTCACTCACCCACGCAGACTCCCTTACCTGCCCCTCACTCACCCACGCAGACTCCTTTACCTGCCCCTCATTCACGCAGACTCCTTTGGCCATTTGTTCTGGTTGCCTTTTCCTTTTCCTGTTGTGCTTCTGCCATTTTAAAAGATATTCTGTATACCACACATTGTTCACGGAATCAGAGGTTTTGTTTTGGTTTGGTTTGATTTGTTTGTTTGAGACAGGGTCTCACTATGTAGCTCTGGCTGTCCTGGAACTCACTGAAGACCAGGCTGGCCCTACCTGCCTCTGAGTGCTGGCTTCAAACTTACAGATCCAGCTGCTTCTGCTCCCAAATGCTGGAATTTCACTATACCCAGCTCTTGATCTGTAGTCTAAAACAATCACTCAGTCACTCTTGAAAATACAGAGTATACCATTTCATTAATGTATCTTTAGGGATATTTTTTGTGTGTGTTCTGTGCACGCTCACGAGTACCCTTATAATCAAGTAATGGGTGTCTTGTTCCACGGGAGCTGGACTTTGTGAGCTGCCTGAAATTGGTTCTGGGAATCAAATTTGTTGTCTCTGTGCTAAGTGTTCTTAACTGCTAAGCTATCTCTCCAACTTTTCTCAATTAGTCTTATAGGAATTACTTTAACCTATCGTCTGGTTAGTAAGTAACCTTATGGGATGATGTCCACCTGGTTCTTTGCCATGTCTCTTTGCTGTGGAATATTGATTGATAGACAGTAACCAGAAACGTTTAGAAGTCCTGATATAAAGAATTTGTCAAGAGCAAAGAGAAAGATCACAGGAAAGGTGAACTGTAAACTAATGCTGAGCTTTACATCCCATTCAGCTCCTCCTGTTGCTTCTGAAGACATAGACAAACACCGAAGGAGATTTAACATGAGAATGCTGGTCCCTGGAAGGCCTGTGAAAGATGCTACCCCACCCCCAGTGCCTGCAGAAAGACCATCTTACAAGGAAAAATTTATTCCTCCAGAACTTAGCATGTGGGATTACTTCGTTGCAAAGGTAAGGGGTATGATGTATGCAGGTTAAATGTGTCTGTTTTATTGACTTTTGTATGGATCACATCCAAATGATGGAACAGCTTTTGATTCAGTCACCTCAGTTTAGACATTTAATCTTTGAAATCCAGAAACTGAATAGACCTAGAAATGTAGTGATTATCAAATGATAATTGATGAGAGAAATTAAAATCCTCTGGGACTTAGGTTTAAACCAGAAGTCAGCTTATGAATATATCAACAGCATCATCATTTTAACGTTATGGGGATTCTTATATTCTGTAGCCTATTCTGTTGATGATCAGCAGTTACCTTGGTCAGCATGGATTTAGAAGAGGATTAATCAGGGTGTAGTGAGGTGCTGTCTTAGTCAGGGTTTCTATTCCTGCACAAACATCATGACCAAGAAGCAAGTTGGGGAGGAAAGGGTTTATTCAGCTTACTTCCATATTGCTGTTGATCACCAGAGGAAGTCAGGACTGGAACTCAAGCAGTTCAGGAAGCAGGAGCTGATGCAAAGGCCATGGAGAGATGTTTCTTACTGGCTTGCTTCCCCTGGTTTGCTCAGCCTGCTCTCTTATAGAACCCAAGACTATCAGCCTAGGGATGGCACCACCCACAAGGGGCCCTACCCCCTTGATCAGTAATTGAGAAAATGCCCTACAGCTGGGTCTCATGGCGGCACTTCCCCAACTGAAACTCCCTTCTCTGTGATAACGCTAGCCTGTGCCAAGTTGGCACACAAAACCAGCCAGTACAGGTGCTATGATATCTCTGTTACTCCATAGAGAAAATTTGAGAATCAGCATACTCATGGTGATTCCTATCCTGATGCCCTTTCTCATACTGTACTGGTGCATGCATATATGACACTTGCTCTTCTACCCTGTGTAGGAGAGTCCATTGCCTGATGATGTATTTCTTCTTTCATGTGAGGTAATACTACAGCCCTTGCTGTATATAAGACCTCATATCTTAGTGTTCTTGTTTGCTTTTTGCTTTTTTGAGACAGGGTCTCACTATGTAGCCCTGGATTTCTTGGAAATCACTATGTAGACCAGGCTGGCTTTGAATTCAGATCTGCCTGCCTCTGCCTTCTGAGGCACAGGATCCAGTGTATGCATCACCACACTCCATTCTTCTTACAGTTATTGAGGCACTAAATCTACTCTCTTTGTAGACTATGCTATTCTTTTTTTTTTCTGATCAAGGCTCCAAGTTTAATATTCAGCACTGCGTTTATATAGGGAAAGCCCACAAACCCTGTCCTTTGTTTCAGCTGGATTATGTTGCAAAGCAAGGTCAGCAGGCAGTCTGTTCTTTTAAGTATCTGTGGGAAGTTACATATGCAACCGAGGCAGATGTCTCCACCTAAGGCACGTACAGCCAAGGCAGGTGACTCCACCAAGGTCGATAAGGTCCATTCAGCCTGCTCAAGGCTGGGAAGGCCATAGTTCCCCCTTTTTCATTTTTTAAAGATGAGCAGTACTAGTTGCAGGATGGGGGCACTTGATTTACTTGTTTTCTATAATCCCATCTAGGGTAAAGAGTGGTCAGGTGACTGTGCCTGTCTTAGGTCGGTATCTATGTTGCTTCTTCTTACCTGTCATGGAGATCAAACATAGCATTGATGTATGTCTCTGTCTTAGGTCAATAGGAGCTCAAAAACACTCTTACTTGTCTTTGATTACTGGCCTTTTATAGCATACTCTTTCCCATTCAGACCAAAGCCGTGAAGGACATATGAATATGAATATGTACTCAATGCATTTCTTCATAGCGATGAATAACTGCCATGGTGAATAGCTGAGCTTGCTAAAAGTGATCCTGTATGAAGGCAACCAATCTGTTTAAGATACAAGGTCCAAAAGTTAAAAGCAACAACACTATAATTAATAGTCCAAGCAATGTAGAAATTAAAGTTGTCTGCAGGAATGTACCAGGTATCTTTTTTTTTTTCTTCTGAGCCCTCTCTCCATCCTGAGACTCTTCTGAGTGAAAACCTCCTGAGCCCACAGCTTTATCTCCAGGCATGAGCTTTCTCTGTGGTCATTTAAACACAAAGGGTTACGTTTGTATCCCTAAATGATGAAGCATTTTCTTCTGGTCTTTTTTTTTAATTGGATGTTTTCTTTGATTACATTTCAAATGTTTTCCGCTTTCCAGTTCTCCCCTTCGGAAACTCCCTATTCCATCCTCCCTCCCCCTTTCCCCTATGAGGGTGTTCCCCCTCCCACCTACTCCCATTCCACTGGCTATGCTATTCTTTGAAATAGTTTTTGAGGCATTAACATATAAAATTTTTGGTTATTTAGTGATCAGCAAAGTATATCCCAGAATGGCAATGTCAGCATCACATAGGGACTTGTGAGAAATGCAGACTCTGGAGTCCCATCTTTCTAATTAAAGAGTTCTCCTTGAAAACTGGAAAGCCCATTGTACCATTAATGTAAATGATGACAACATAAAGATTTATAAATGGTAATATGCCAACTTATTTCCATCTTAAAATGTGTTCTCATGAGTAATATGAAGTCAAAAAATTAAGAATGCAAAAATATATTAAGAAAAAAAATCAGAAAAAATGGCACACTCAAAAAGTAGAGGCAGGAAAGTTATAAATTTGAGACTAACTTGTGTTAAGAAGAAGAATGGGAGCCAGGCAGTGGTGGCGCATGCCTTTAATCCTAGCACTTGGGAGGCAGAGGCAGGCGGATTGGGAGGCAGAGGCAGGTGGATTTCTGGGTTCGAGGCCAGCCTGGTCTACAGAGTGAATTCCGGGATAGCCAGGGATACACAGAAAAACCCTGTCTGTGGTTTCTCTTTATACAGATATAAAGTCTGTATTTAATATATTATCAAATTACATATTTATACTAATGGCTTTGTCTTCTATTGCAGCCGTTTCTTCCTTTGTCTGATAGTGGTGTCATATATGATTCTGATGAAAGTGTTCACAGTGATGATGAAGAAGATGATGCCTTTTTTTCAGACACACAAATACAGGAGCATCAAGATCCTAATTCTTATAGGTAAATGAATCCCTATCTTCTTTTGACCTTCTTTTCCAGAAAAAACACAGTATTAGTTAGAACACTGTGAGGTTGGATAAGGTAACGCACACCTTTAATTCCAGCAGAGGTAGGCAGGGAATGCATTGTAGGCCAGCTTGGTCTAAAAAACAAACAAACAAACAACCCAAAAATTAAAAATTAAAAATAGAGACAGAGTTTCACTATGTATTCCTGGCTAGCCTAGAACTTGTTATATAGACCAGGCTGGCTTCAAACTCCACCTCCCTTTGCCTCCCAAGTGCTGTATTAAAGGCATTTGCCACCGTGCTGGCTCTCAGGTTGTTTGTTTGTTTTAATATTACCATGAATCTATATAAAACATGATATGTTTTCAAGTTAAGAATGTTTTACCTTTGAGGTAAGTTTATAAAATAGCTTCTATAAAAATTATAAAACTAACAGTTTATTGAAGAAAAATGTAACTTTTACTTTTGGAACTTAACATATCAATAAATGATATACTATTTAGATTCTATGTGACAGTATGAGAAATGTTTTTCTACTAAGTAATTTTTATAAATTCTAAATGTGGTATATTATTAAAGTTTCCTTCCTTCCTTTTTTTTTTTTAAGTCAGGGTCTTTAGATAGCTTGACTGTCTTTATGTGAACCAGGGAGTCTTTGAACTCGGAGATTCATCTGTCTCTGCTTCCTAAGCACTGGGATTAAAGGTGTGAGCCATCATGCTTGGTCTAAAGTTTTATTTTTCAGTGACTATAAAGGATTCACTTTTGTGTAATAAAAGTCTGAGGCAGCTTTCTTGAGTTGGCCACACAGTTGATAGGGGACATGACTACTCTTTTCCTGTGATTCTTTTCTAGGTTGTTAAGTATGTTTTTGTTTTGTTTTGTTTTGTTCTGTTTTTTCTTTTCCCAAACAGCTGGGCTCTTCTGCATTTGACAATGGTTAAACTGGCACTTCACAATATCAAGAATTTTTTTCCTATTGCTGGGCTGGAATTCTCTGGTGAGTTTGGAATTTGAAAGTCAGTGTTGTTAAGTATAATAAATTGCTATCAAGTTAATGTTCAGAATCTATGCAGACAGCCATTTAATATTTTTAAAGTGCTGCATTAGATAATTTGTAAAGTCTTCTCTATTCCATGTTGCAGTGGTGTGACTTTGATAAAGCACTACAGCCTTGCCTAGCATACTGAAAGAAGGGGAATCCCAGAACAGGAAGGCCGCACACTTTTCTCTGTTCGTTTCAGTGCTTCCATTTTATTGAAAGTATTAAGACTAAGATTAAGAATATTCTCCTGGGCTAGAGAGATGGCTCAGTGGTTAAGAGCACTGACTGCTCTTCCAGAAGTCCTGAGCTCAATTCCCAGCAACCACATGGTGGCTCACAACCATCTGTAATGGCACCCAGTGCCTTCTTCTGATGTGCCTGAAGAGAGCCACAGTGAATTCACATACATTAAATCAGTCAATCAATCAATCAATCAATCAATCAATCTTAACAACAACAACAAAAGAATATTCTCTCAAGACTGTGATGTCTATTTTGAGAAGTCTGGCCCTAAGAGTTTAGATTCTGCAGGCATGTAGTAACTTGACTTTCTTACCCTCTAGAGCTCCCTGTGACATCACCGCTAGGAATTGCTGTCATTAAAAACTTGGAGAACTGGGAACAGATTCTGCAGGAGAAAATGGATCATTTTGAAGGGCCGCCCCCTAACTATGTCAACACATACCCAACTGACCTCTCAGTGGGAGCTGGGCCAGCTATTCTCCGAAATAAAGCAATGTTAGAGCCTGAAAATACTCCATTCAAGTAAGATGCTTCTTAGAATCCTGATGATAGTGTAGCTTGGTTTAACTTTTGTAGGAAACAGTTTCACAGAGCATGCCAGTAGCCTTCAGAATAGTCTTACATTTATAATTAAGGAAATTACAAATTACATTTATAATAGGGAAATAGTCCTTTATTTTCATCTGTGTTTCTTACTCTTGGGGGAAATTTAATAGCAGTGTACATATGCAATCATTGTTACTGTTTTTTGTGGATAAGTTAATAAAGGAAAAATGAAGGTTTTATTGTTGCTTTGATACACTACCTGCCTAACTCAGCCCCTTGATGAACAGTATGCTTTCAAAAACATGCATGTCCACCAAATGGATTAAGTTAAAGAATCGATAATAAAATCCACACAGCTATAAAAAGTTATTTTTAACTAGTAAATAAAAACATAGAATGACTTTTCATGGGTCGGTATATGATATCTTGACATACACAATGTATATAATGTTGAAAGCAGATTAAGCATCTGGCTACTTGCTTGGTTTTGAAGGAACATCCAAACCGATAGCCTTAAGTAATTGGAAATACTATCATTTTCTTTATATTTATCACACGTGCTTTTACTATCTGGAA
>NW_022196906.1:48383396-48426246 GCF_008632895.1 Mastomys coucha | reverse complement strand
AATCACTTGATAGTTATCTCCCCCAGTTCATTTAATGTCATTGCAACATTGATTACTAGGCGAAGCAGTTACTTTCAGGAAAACTAAAATTAAGAGTGGAATAAATGATAAGGTTTGTTGTGCTAGCTGTGTTGGTTGAATGAATTTGGAGCATTTAAAGAAAGTGTCTGCAAATGCTGTGTCTACTGTGAGGTGATTGGTTTGTCAACATTCATTTGATAGATCCAGAGATTCATCTGCACTTCCAGTCAAACGCCTCTGGCATTTCCTTGTCAAACAGGAAGTTCTTCAAGAGACATTTATTAGATACATTTTCACTAAGAAGAGGAAGCAGAGTGAGGTATTGTTTCTGTTGTAATTTTTCTTTAGTCTCTTTTTTTCTTAATAAATCTGATTTTTAGTATTTGACTTCTTGTGAAAATTTATTTTTGGATAGGACTTCTCTGTTATTTTTACACATCTGAGTAGTAGCCAAAGCTTATTAAGCTGTGGAGAGCTTTTATGAAACCTCATATTTCTATTTCATAGCAATGAAACAGTGTAAGTTCCATGGTAAATCACATGTTCAAGGGGCAGTTGGTAATTCCCTTAAATAACTGCTCTTGGACAGTCTCCTATAATAACTTTGCCGTAATTGCAGGAACCTAATGTATAAAATGGCTGCTGCACTCTGTGATATGATCCTCTAAATAGGGAACTTAAATTACAGCATAGCCCTTTAAGCATGTAATTCACTTTTAATTTGTAAATGAACAGGTTTAGTTCTATTTTGTTTTCTGCTGTTTTTTTGCTTTTAATTGAAGAAGGCTTCTGATCCCCTGGAGCTGAAGTTAAGATGGTTCACAACCTTCTGACATGGGTGCTGAGAAGAGAACTTGGGTCTTCGGCAATAGCCATCCCTCCAGCATCAGTGAACAGCTGTTTAAACAACAAATTTAAGAAAATTTTGCAAAAGAATAAACTACAAAAATACTAAAAGCAAGATAAAGGATGGGCAGTCTAAAATACTAAGACACAGGTTTAGTCTTGCCTGGTGACTAAGAAGCCATGGTTAGCATTGCATGAGTGAGTCAGGAAGAATCAGGGCTTTAGGTGCTGCAAGGGATCTCTTCCTTAGAAGACATTTTATTTAGCACTTCAGTGCCTTCAGGGAGGCAGTGGGCAGACTGCAGAGCATGCAGAACAGTATCAGACAATTAAAGGCTAGCAGCACAGCCTGAGAGGAGAAAAATGAGTTAGTTGTATTTCACTTAGAAAGGTGAGAATGGAGAGGAGCCGTCTATCTGAGGCAACTTCCCAAGGTCTAGTGTAGAACTGCTGAGCCTTTTCCCATGCCTAGGGCAGCAGCTACAACCCTCATTCTTGTTCAGTAATTGTCTGTGCACATGGATGGTATCTGTGGCCAATCCTTAAGAACAGCTTTGTGTTTTATCTCTGTGTTTAAGGATAGAGGAGGAGATGTAGTGAGTCCTGCAAGTCCTGACGAGCCTCTGATGGTATTGAAATGACTGACACTGTTGGGGAACTCAGAGGCACACTGCTTGCCTTGGGCTATAGCATTCCCAATGGTGACTGATGCCGATTCTACACAGTATGGGAATTTAAGAAATGGCTGTAAAATGAAAAGTGATTGTTCAGTTGTGAGTTTCTCACAAAGCCATATGTTTGAAGGGCTACATTTCCTGAATGTTTAGTTCTTTAAATCATTGAACTTAACAGTTTATAAAAAACTGTGTCTTAATTCTTGGTATAGTTTATAGCATACAGATCCTTAGTCTTCCATCATATCCTGCAGGCTCTGTGGTCTTGGAGTCAGCAGGCCAAGCTATGAGTTCCAGTAGGGCCCTGTGAAGACCACAGTGGGGCAGAGGTAGAGCAGGCTCTTCCTAGCTTGCTGTAGGAGTATGATATAACTTGGAGTTGAGATAAGAGAATTTTGTCAGTTTCCCTTTGACTTTTGTATATTGAATGAAGTGACTCTTTTCTCTAGTATTGTGTAGTCTCTCCATCTGAGAATACAGAATATCCCCACTCAGTGCGACTAAGCATTGAAATGTGGCCCATATGACTGAACTTCCAATTTTGTTTAATTCTGAGTAGCTACATGGTTAGTGGCTACTGTATCAAGAAGTATAGATCTGTTGAAATGTTTTAAGAAAAGAATTTTAGAAAATATTTAAAGCAAGATAAAAACTAATCACTAGTCTCAGAAATAAAGTCTTTAACAGGTATGCTTTGTCTTTATATGTTTTGGGGTAGGATTTTGTTTATCAGCAAATTTGATAAATTGATTAGTAAAATCCCTAAAACACACACACACACACAGATAGATAGATAGAGAGAGAGAGAGAGGGAAAGAGAGAAAGAGAGAGAGAGAGAAAGAAAGATAGAGAGAGAGAGAGAGAGAGAGAGAGAGAGAGAGAGAGAGAGAGTGCAAACAAACAAACAGAAAAAGCCACCAAAAACCTTAGAGAGAGCTCAGCAGTTGAGAGCACTTGCTGCTCTTTCAGAGGACCTAGTTCCATTCCTAGCTCCTATGCCTGGCAGTTCAACCACCTCTACCTTCAGCTCCAGAGGATCTGACACCCTTTCTAGCCTCCATGGTCACCTTTACACATGTGGTATATACACACTGAAAGACATATCCATCCATGCAGGTATACATACACACATACATACATTCATATATACACACACCCAAGTAAAAATTTAAAGAACTAAAATAAAAGACAAAACTGGCATGTTGGCTAATCCATGATTTGAAATTCTTGACATACTATAAAAAGATAGCTTTATTCATCAAATAAGTTAAAGAACAATAGTCTACAGATCAAGCTTTTGTCAAATTGTTAAACGTGTCAAACTAGCTGGTTGACCTAGCAAGCCAATTCTTCAGTGATTGACTTTCACTGAATTAGCTGTTCTCGGAGTAGAACAACTCACTTGTTTTCCTGGGTGCTTCATTGTCAGTTGCTACAGCCCCCGGTGGTCCTTAAAGGCGGGTCAGAGAATTTGAGTGGACTCTTAGGCTGAAATTGTCACATCAGGAACACTGGGGAGAAGTTTCAGGTTCTGATCATGCATTCTGTGGTTAATGCAGTAGAGGAGTAATATTTCTAGTTGTACCTTGCCTAGGACTTGTCAACCAGGGAGCAAGCAAATATGCTTTCTTCCCTTGCCTCATCCTCTTGTTTACAAGGAGAATGATCTGGTTATAGAACTACTCAGATCCGTTTATGAGTAAGAATCCAATAGTGATCAGTGCAGAGCTTGGTTGCCTCTGCTGCCATGCCAGCATTTGGAAGGTAAAGGCAAAGGGATCTCGTACTCCAGCCCCAGGCTGCTGAGACCAGGTCTCAGTACAACAGAATGCTTTGAGCATTCGTGAAGCTGTGGGTTCAGTCCTCAAGACTGTTAAAAAAAATGGAGGTGGAAAGGAACTGATAACATGATTGGAAATGGCTCAGGAGTAAATTGCTTGCTGTGCACATCTGAGGACAGGGTCAGATAGCCAGCACCCACAAAGAAGTCCAGGTGCAGCAGCACATCAGTATCCTAGAACTGGCAGGCCAGAGATGGGCAGCTGTGGGAAGCTTGCAGACTGGTAAACGATGAGACCCTGCTTCAAAAAATAAGGGGGAGAGCCATTGAGAAAGACACTCAGCGTTGAATTCTGGCCTCCGTAGACCTTCCACCTCCATGTGCACATATATTAATATGTGCGTGTATATAAAACAAAATCAAAAGAAGTAGGTCTTATTTTTAGAGATTATAGATTTAATTAAGAACGTTAAGTTACATAAGTGGTATGCAAATAGTAACTTTTAATTGTGAAGTAGTTTTTATATTTTCATGTGTATGTGATAACTTTAGTTAGGCTGGTTTTGCTTTGTGGATCTGATACTCTGTTTTATCTAATTTAATATTTTGAAGTCAGTTTTATTATCTTTGTATAGTAACCATTCTAGTTGGAAATTTTTCATTCTCTTTATTATTTCATTTTATGCATGTGTTTTATGTTTGTGACGGTGTGGTGTTATGTAGTCTGTAGAAGAACATGTGGAGCAGGTCAAACACAACTCCGTAGCAGAAGATTGCCACATCAAGGTAGTCTCCCATGCCTCTCTGTAGCTCCCTTTCAGAGTTCTCGGAGTTAACCCCTCACCTCTAATGCTAACCATGCTGCCCAGCTGATCAAGAGGCCTTGCTCTCAGACCACCTTAAATGGAGGAGAGGATATGCCCTGTGTCTCGCTCTGCTCTGCTCAGCCATAAGTTCTTCTTCCTTGTTCTCATCTCCACTTCTGTCATATTTTCTAGACTGTCTTAAAGCACAACTGGTTTTTCTTCTGGACTCTTCTCTCTTGCTTCCCATTTATCTGTGACTATCAAGACGCCTCACTTGTTCTATTTTCCATTCTTTTCTCCCTGATCTCTCTGGATTTTCCCTGTTTCCAGTTTCCTAACCTTTATTTTCAAGTGTTTCATAACATATCTCTCCTTTGACTTACTATGACTTTGTCCTTCACTGTGTCTCTTAACACAGACATACACACACACACACATACACACACACATACACACACACACACTCACTCACTCACACTCTCTCTTATTACAGAATATTTGCACATTTTAGAAGAACTAAAGTAAATATATAATTTGTGAAAACATTTTAATCATTACCATGCAATCACATTGGGGCTTTTCATAATTGGGGTGTTTGATTACAGAGCTTCAAAACATGGAAGCAGATTTCTAAAACTAATTCCTAACACACTAATGTTCCCCCACTCTTCCTGCTGCTGCTACAGTTTCTTACCAGCTGTCATCCTGTGGGATGTTCGTATCTCTGGAGAGTCATACAGCAACAACTAACCCTCAGCAATGTCTTGTAGGTCGAAGCCGATCTGGGCTATCCAGGAGGGAAGGCAAAGGTCATTCATAAGGAATCCGACATGATCATGGCATTTTCTATTAATAAGGTAAACATTGTAGTCATTATAAACAATGCTCTGCTTTTTAGTGAAATTGCCCAAGTCATTGTTCTGCCTTTGCTTTATAGGCAAACTGTAATGAAATTGTTTTGGCTTCAACACATGATGTTCAAGAACTCGATGTCACTTCTCTACTGGCTTGTCAATCATATATATGGATTGGAGAAGAATATGACAGAGAGTCGAAAAGGTGTGGCTCATGAGGGGTAATTATAAATGTCATTGTCAGCTGGGTGGTTGTGGCACGTGCCTTTGATGCCAGTACTTGGGAGGCAGAGGAAGGGGGATCTCTGAGTTGGAGACCTGCCTTGTCTGTAGAGCTAGTTCAGGACAGCCAGGGCTATTTAAAAAAATCTTGTTTCAAAAAAACCAAAAATATCAGCAAACAAACAAACAAACAAATAAATAAATAAAAATAAATGCCATTGTCTTTAGCAGATCCCTGCTAAGTTGTTGAGATGAGAAGATATACCTCTCTTCAGTTATGCAAGAAACAAACATAATTGTTTTAGTTGACAATAAAAGTCTTCATTTATACTAAATTCATAAATTACTCATAATCTTCGCATTTTCATAGTATTTAAACCAGAATAATCTCTGACAGGACATCTAAGGTTTCAAACCGCAACTTTGACATTTAACTCCAAGGAAACGGGAGTTATATAGTGGTCAGTAATTTAACTGATCTGGTTAGTACAAGTAGAAAAATAGTATGCATACATTTACAGACTAATACAGGAACTGGTCACATTAATCCTCCAATGTTAAGTACTACTTTTGATAAAGCATTTTGTTGCAGGATAAAAAAGGGCTGGCATCTCTGCCTGCCATCTCCAGCAGGGCGTGGGGGGGCTGGGGGGGTGGAGTGTAGATGAGTTCCTCTCACTACGACACAAAGCCCCACGAACCCCACGGTCAGCCATCACAACACCTAATTACTCGGTAGAATTAAAACTCTTAATGCTTAACCAGTCAGATTTATGTATCAATAAAATCACAATTTACAAGATGCAATACAATAATTTCATTGCCAATTGATACCGATAAAAGCCTTAAGTTATTCTTACCTTATGGTATCATAACTGTGGCTGATTCAAGCCATGTTGGTTCACATCCGCCTCCATCCTCCTTCTCCCCTTCTCCCCTGAGATGCTCTCTATCTCTGCGACTCTTAGCTCTGCCTCCCTTTTCTCTGTCCAATCACAGGCATCTTCTGTAGTAATGTAATTGGACAGGGAAAAGCCTACAACAGCATTTTTTTTTTTTTTTTTTTTTTTTACAACTAAAAACGTCAGCAACTTTAGTTTTCATCTGAAGAGTTTTGCAGCACTTTTTTTAACTTTAAGGTTTTCCTACATGTTTGCTTTTCCTGTTGCTGTTCTCTAGCCAGGAATTTCATGTCATAGGACTGTCCCCAGGGCTGCTGTCCATGCTCAGTTCTCTCTTTTGATAGTCTGTAACCAGGCTTCAGTCAGAGTTTAGAGTGGACGGAGCCATCTTATACAGTCCATAGCTCCATCATCAGCTTATATTCATATGTTTATATGATGAGAATAAATGTTTTAAGATTTTTTTCCTAACTTACTTTTGGCTTTTTGAGACTAAGCTTTTGAGACATGGTTGCTCTCCAGCCTACCACATACCTGAGCATGAACTCCTCATCTCTACCTTTTACCTTTCAAGGACTGAGACTGCAGGCATGTGCCACCGTGCCTGGTATTAAGAAAGCTTTAAAATTGTATTTCTTATTTCTTTAAAAACATAATTTGGGGTTAGGGTTCTAGCTTAGTGCCCCTGCTTAGGATGCAATAGTCCTGGGCTCAGTTGCATCTAAGGGGAGGACATAGTTAGGCATGGTGGCTCATGCCCGTGATTCTGGGAGAGGCAGATAGACTAGGCTGTCAAGTTCAAGGCCAGTGTGAGCTACATAGCATGGCCTTGTCTTTAAACAAACAAATGAAGGAATGGAGAGAGCTTTGCTGGTGACTTGTTTGCTGTATAAGCATGAGGCCTGCGCTGGTTGCCAGCACTCATCTAAAACCAGAGAGTAGTAAGGGTCATTACACCAGCACTGAAGAACAGTGAGAGGCGGTTCTCAGGAGCTTCTAGCCTTCCAGCCTAGCAGAAACAGGGAGATCTAGGTCACTGAGAGAACCTGCCTCAGAAGAATATGGTGGGGAGCAACCGAGGAAGGCACCTGACTTCAGCTTTCATGAGTCTGTGTAGCTGAAATACATGTATTACACATACACAGAAACAAAAACCAAGCAAATAAATTAATGTAAAATAAAGTAATTTGACATATGGGCTACCTGTATATAAGAAATCACTTAATATTTATGTTTACTCAGATCTGTGCTAAATACTTTTTAAGTTCTTATTCTATATTAATTATACATAATGGGTTTCATTATGATATTCTAAAGTATATACATATAATATGTTTTGATCATATTACTGCTAGCCTCTTTACCCTCCCTACTTCTAATTGGTACTTTTTCCTCCTCTCAGCTAGCTCCTCTTCTCCTTTCATGTTGTTCATGTGTGTATGTGTGTGTGTGCACATATGCGTGCACGTGTGTGCATGTGTGCACATGTGTGTGCATGAATGAATTTCATTATAGTTGTTTATAGAACCATTGGCAGATTGCCAGTGCTGTCCATTGAAGAAAATAGCTTTCCCTTTCCTAGCAACCATTGGCTGTGTATAATACTCAAGGAGGGTTAGAGTACTTTAAATATTAGTTCTAATTATAGCAATAAAGCTGCTCACATAGATAATATATTAGACTGAGTTTATATTTTGTTTAATGGGAAAAAAGTGTTAAGACTGACTAGATTTAGATTTGTGCCTAAGTTTTTTATTCAATGAATATTTATTCTATATTTTGAATAATATTTAACTGCCAAAGAAAAAAATATTTTTAAAAAAGCAAACCCTTCCTAAATCTGTATCTTTAGAAAAAGAAGATACCATTAAAAAACAAATCTTTAGAGCCAGGCAGTAGTGGTGCATTCCGTTAATCCAGTACTTAGGAGGCAGAGGCAGGTCGATTTCTAAGTTCGAGGCCAACCTGGTCTACAGAGTGAGTTCCAGGACAGCCAGGGCTATACGGAGAAACCCTATCTTGGGAAAAAAAAAAAAAGAATCTTTATGGCCATATAAAATGTGTGTAGTTGGATTTCTGTTAAGAGAGAATAAACTTTCTGAGTAACACGCAGCTGTTCTTCACAGTTCAGATGATGTTGATTACCGTGGCTCCACTACAACTCTCTATCAGCCTGGTACAGCCTCTCATTCTTCAAGCCAGGCACACCCGCCTCCATCTCTGCCGTGGCTAGGCAGTGGGCAGACCAGCACTGGAGCTACTGTGGTATGTCTTTCAATTCTAGACACATATGCTTTCTGAGTGTGGGCTCCTCAGGAAATGTGTTGGAAGTTGCTTGACATAGAAATTATCCTAAAAACAAGAATAGCTTGCTTTGAGTTTCCCTGTGCATACTTTCCACATATCCACCACAGGTGGGACTGGCTATTACTGTCCTCCAGATGAACAAGTAAGACACAATGGTAAAGCAAAGTCAGAGAGCAGTTCAAGTCTATTTAAAGTTTGAATGTTGCCTCAGATTGCCAAATGTTAATTCTTCCTGGTCACTATAGTTGACTATCACCCAGGATACCAGCCTGGGCTACCTAGCCAGATTCCCCTCACCCAACCCCCAGAATCAACTCATGGTTGTTAGGGAGCAGGTAGTTGGAAGAGAATCCTTTTGTCACTAGATGAGGCTGTTTGCAGTGTCTTCACAGGGCAGGGCTGTACCTGTAAGTGATTGTTTCTGTTAGCAAACATGTCTATTAAACATTTCAGGACCCTCAGCAGGGCTGGCCTCAGCTAAGCTTCTTACGAGGATGAATGGCACAGGGGATGCTGCTCTGATGCTCTTCTGTCCTCTCCCTTCTGAATGCACAAAGTAAACTCATTTTTCCTCCCTTTAAAGCTCATGAAAAGGAATCTACATAATGTTAAGAGAATGACATCACACCCTGTCCATCAATACTGTAAGTATTTTGTTTGTCTGAAGTGTCTTTTGAAGAATGAGAGTTATTGAAACTCTTCAGTTTCTTACTGCCCACCTCTGTGTCTAGATCTCACAGGCGCCCAGGATGGCAGTGTCCGCATGTTTGAATGGACCCGACCTCAGCAGCTTGTCTGTTTCCGTCAAGCTGGCAATGCAAGAGTTACCAGATTGTATTTTAATTCACAAGGCAACAAGGTTCGTTCCTGGGAGGTAGTGCTGAATGCATCCAAAAATAGCTGGATCCTGAGTATAGAATGTGTATTAAAACTGTATCAAAAAATTTTAATGACCCTGGATTTAAACTGAGCAGGCTGTTTGTTGAATTCTGTTTATATAGCCTCTTTTCTTACAATAGAAACACAAATCTGCAAAACTTGGTGCAGTTTAACCAGTTACTCAATTTCAGCATTTTGTGAAAGAAAACTACTTCTGCCCCAAGTGCTGTTGGTGTCTGCCAGCTTGTTAGAGTCTTACTGACACCCAGTTTTTTCCTTCCCTCTGTTGTGGAGGCTTAGGGGAATGTAGGGTGTGTGTGGACACACAGTTAGAAGGTGACAGGGAAGGCAGTGTGTGTGTGTGTGCGTGTGTGTGTGTTTGCGCACGCGTGCACACACAATTAGAACATGGCAGGGAAGGCAGGTACTTGGCCTTTGTGGGAAGCACAGGGGACAACTGTAGGAGGAGTTTGTGAAGCAAGCCTCTGCCATAGTTACTTTACCTTGGGCAAGAATTCTGAAAACCTGTGTTTGATGTTCATGCCCTTCTTACAGTGTGGTGTTGCAGATGGAGAGGGATTTCTGAGTATCTGGCAAGTTAACCAAACTGCATCAAATCCTAAACCTTACATGGTAAGTGCCACTCACATTTCCAGAGTGAATGTAGAGAACATATTGTTAGGTGTGGAAGTACAGCACTTGGCAAGTTGAGGATCATGAGTTTAAAGTGGCCTGAGATACATACCGAGTTCCTATACCAAAAACAACAAAAATAAAAATTTTTAAGTATATATTACCACTCAAGAGTCTTACACATTGCTGGTGGAATATTATTTGTTATCGTTTCAGTTGCTACAGGAGTTTTAGATAACATTGGCTATATCTTGTCCTCTATAGAGTTGGCAGTGCCACAGTAAGGCCACAAGTGACTTTGCGTTTATTACCTCTTCAAGTCTAGTTGCAACATCTGGACAGTCCAACGACAATAGGTAGGTTGATGGGAACAAAAGAATAAGAAAAAGCTAAGCACAACGCCATCTTTCCTAGGATGTAAGGATTTGTAACTAGTAGGCTTTCTCTTTTAATCTAAGGAATATGTTTTATGTTTTATAATCCTGAAACAAATATGTCTTCCTACTGTAGTCTGTGGTAGCATGTATCATTTTTATGCTGAAGTGACAGTCTTTAAAAAGGCCGTCATCATAAAGTCTGTTAGCACTGATGAGTGTGTGACATAGCTGCAGTCATCATTTACATTTTCCCTCACATTGTCTTCATTAGTTGCATGCTATGAACAGGACTGTTAACCTAAAGTGATTATTTCCCAGGGATATAGCAATGGCCTTCTACTAAGGAAGTCATTTCCCAGTTTCTCCAGAAGGGTAATCGAAAGGAGATGGGCTGGGGTACAATGACAGGGACGTTATGAAAGTAATATAATACTAGGGTAAACTCTGAGAAGAGATAAACCACCCCCATGCTAGTTGGAATTCTCAAATAAGTAAAATTATTTTTCTTGACAAAATTTTTTCTTATTGGTGACTTTGAATAATTGTTTCTGATGTACTCCATTATTTCTTTAAAAGAAACGTATGCCTCTGGGACACGTTAATATCACCTGGAAACAGCCTCATCCACGGTGAGTTATAAGGTGGTTCTTTGACACCTTGTGAAAGAAGGAATGCTTGATAAGTTTGATTTTACTTCAAGAACTCAGTGTTTGCTCACAGTTGTTGTGGAGGACTGCACAGAGAGAGGAAGTTCATTTTGTCCACCAGTTTCAGTTTCAGCCCCTGGTTGTTTGCCTTTGAGTCTATGGCAGAGAAGTACTTTATGGAGAGAACATAGGGCGAAGGAAGTGTTCTCCTCCTGACTGCCAAGAAGCAAAGGGGAGAAGAATGGGGACCTGCTCTCCTTCCACGAGACCCTTATCTTCTAAAAGTTCTGCTACCACCTAGTGCTAGATGCCATTGGCTAGAAATGTTTGGAGCATGCTTATCTCAACTGTAGCAGAAGGCCATCTCATTAGCTTGTGGCTGAATGTATTCAGGTGTGTGAGGCCAAGCTTCTTACTTAGAACTGGCTGTTTGGATGAGGACAGCATCAGGTGGGGTGAATGGTGCTGGTTAGTGATGAGTGTGTGCACCACTGAGAAGCTTAGCCTCTTCTGCACTCCTGTTTCTGTGTGCTGTTAAAAATGCCAGACGTTAACATGTGTGCAGTATGTATTAATGAGGGTCAGTTCTCATATATTATGCTCTCCATGTTTTGTATGAGGCACATAACTTAGGATGTTTTAAACACCCTTTTTCTGCTCATGTTTCATATTGATATAATGACTAATAACTGTTTCTTGGTATGACTTAGCATTTTAAGTGCAGGGTTTCAGAAATTCTATGATTTCAAAGATGGATGTTCTTTAGAGTTTTGTTATTTGTCTTTTGTTGCTGTAACAGAATAATACCTGACAGAAACAGAAGGGAGAGTTTAGTGTGGTTAAGGGTTTCAGAAGCTTCTTTATTCATGGTCTGCTGCCTCCATGTTTTCTGCGCTTCGATGAGATGGAACTTCACAGCAGAGAGCATGTGATGAGGCAGACCATCTCACCTCAAGGGAACCAGGAAGTAGTGCTACAGGAAAGGTGGAGGAAAATACATTCCCAAGGAGCACACCTTAGTGATCTATTCCCAGGGCCAAGCCCACCTTCGAAGGACTCCCAGTAACACCATCAAACTATGAATCTTTCAGGAAAACTGAAGCCAGAGACCCTCGTGGCTGTCGTCTCTTAGTGACTGAATTCAGGAGCTGTGGACAAATCCTCAACACATGCACTTTCTAAACAAATCATTATAGGGCAGGAAAAAAGTGAACAATGAGCTGCTATATTTTTAAATGTGAGTTTAAACATCTGAACCACAAGCTACAAGTTTTGGGAAAGTCTCCTGGTGTCCTTTTTTTTCTTCAGGTTTTACTTGCCATGACCACGGTGCCACAGTACTTCAGTATGCCCCCAAGCAGCAACTCCTAATCTCTGGAGGTAGGAAAGGTTACATCTGCATTTTTGACATCAGACAGAGACAGCTAATGCACACCTTCCAGGCACACGACTCAGCCATAAAGGCTCTGGCTCTGGATTCCTGTGAGGAATACTTCACTACAGGTTCAGCAGAAGGCAATATAAAAGTAAGTACGCACGGAGGCGAGGGACTAAATGACGAAACATTAGTCTTCTTCCTGTTGTTTCGACTGCTTGCTAGAAAAAAAAATAACAAAAAATCAACCATTGCACTCTGAAATGGAGGCATTGAGTAAAACCTTCTGGAGTATTAGATGTCCTTGATAATGCCACCCCACTGTACCCTTAACTTCTGCGTGGCTCTTTCTAAACCATTCTGCTTTGGAAAACCAGCTAATAATCTAATTCACTGGATCTCAGCTACTGTTCCTATGAGCTTGGAAGGGGCTGGGATGCACCTCTGTGCTAGAATACTTGCTTAACATGTTCAAGGTTTGAGTTCTGAGTTTTGTGATGACAGTCCTATCATCACAAAATATTAAAAAGGGGCTTTTTTTTTTTTTGAGTAAAGTGAAGGTTTTGTTTTGTTTGGTGATGACGATTTGACCTCAAGACCTCATGGTGCTAGACATGGTGCTCTGGCCATTGAGGTTTGTAAAGCTGGCAAGTGCCTTCAGCTTGCCTGTTAGTGAGAGTCTTGCGCAAAGAGTAATGATGGATTTCACAGTTAACCCAGAACAAAAAGAAGCCCTAGGTAACCTCACTGTACTGAACAGTAGTGATGGAGAAAACAGCAGTGACAGTGACAGTGACATCAGTGAAGACAAATGAAAGGGAGAGGCGACTCACAATAGCTGCTGGAATGTTAGAAGTGGTAATAATAATCTGTTTATTTTTCTGTGGTGTTGTACTGACCTAAACACAAGACCTTGGGGTTCATCTGCAGTACCACAAAGGTGCGCATCTGGCCAGTTTTTTGCCAAGACAGCAACAAGCACTGTGAAGTCTGACTTTTGGAGAAGAACAAATTCCACATAAATAAACTGTCTGCAGACCTCATTCCTACTATGCCCATCATGTTAGAGCCCACAGGCCTTTGCTACCTACCTGCTCTGTGATGTGTGGTCCTTTGGCCTAGAGACAAGAGTTTAAACTGGTTTTCATGAAGATTCGTAATTACTGTTGAGTTGATTGTATCCCATTTTGGGGAGTACTTAAAAGGATGGATGCTCTTAGAACTAATTAAATCAGAAGCACGCTACTGGTTTAGGCTGCCCAGATGGTAAAATCATTAAATAAAGTAATTGTGTTATATGTCACTAGCACCAAGTATGTGGGTTTAATTAACACATGGATATATTTAGCAAAATTAGTTTGGTACCTTGGAATTGTCTTCCTTTTTCCTACCTCTGTCCTTGGTATTCATAGATGAAGGGATGTTTCCAGGTGGGTGAAGTAATACCATATTTCTTTTATTTTGTCTTGGAGTCTAGTTTCATATGGAAACATATTTTATTGAATTAAATACTTGGTTGAATTTGTAGAGGTGTGTGTGTGTGTGTGTGTGTGTGAGAGAGAGAGAAAGAGAGAGAGAGAGAGAGAGAGAGAGAGATTTGGAGAAGCAGTAAATCTCAGGTAGGCTATGAGCTATGTGGTGACACTGTCACTTCCTGTTAGGTAGACACATGGGAAAGAAGCAGTCAGCAGGAAGTTGGGCCAAGGAGCAGAAGTGAGAGCTAGACTTTTACTTCGGGTCTCTCATTTTAATAATTCATCATGTTTTTTTGAACTAGGTCTGGAGATTGACGGGTCATGGCCTGATTCATTCGTTTAAGAGTGAGCATGCTAAGCAGTCCATATTTCGGAGCATTGGAGCTGGAGTCATGCAGATTGATATCAGCCAGGACAATCGGCTGTTCTCCTGTGGTGCAGATGGCACGCTGAAAACCAGGGTTCTGCCCAGTGCTTTTAACATCCCTAATAGAATTCTTGACATTCTGTAGTCTGAGAGCTTGGGAGTTTATTTTATATACCTCTCAGTTAAAAGGTGTAATGTAGGAATTAGGCAGTTCTGCTTTCCACGACAGTCAACACCTTGAAATCAACAGAGAGAATCTCTGTGGAATTTGACTCTGATGCAAGCTGGGTTTTACTGAGTGTTGCCTACCCAGGTTGGTAGAGTGCATGTACCTTGTCATTATACTGACGCATTAAAAAACAAAAACATAAAAACCCTACCTTGTATCATATGAAAGGAAGCTATTCTTTACATCAGGTACCCTGATTCAGAAACACTGGAGGTTAGCTAACAGTAAGTTAAAATAATGAGCAGAGCCTTCATACCAAATTGAGGTAGAAAACATTGCTGATTCAGGTTTTTCTTCCTGTTCTCATCATGGATGGAGCATGCTGCTGTCTCTTGTTGAATGAAGGATAGCCCCAGGTGTTATACTCTAGACCACCAGAAGCACTTCCTAACTGTGTGGAGCAGGCCCAGTCACTCTCATTCTTCCCTGCTGAGTATGTTCTCCTGTTAGTGTTTATACTGAGCTAGTACTGTAACTTGCAAATGAGTGCAAATTTAAATGCAATGTTTTCCTCACAATTTGCACATTGACATGTTTTGGACTGCTAGTTTTTCTATTAAAGTATCTGCCTTTATGTCAGGAATGTAATATGTTAGACATGGCGTGTTTGTAGTTAAGCAACACATACCTTCTTAGTCTAGTTTAGTACCTTTTTCTTTCCATGTATTTAAGGTTACTAAGGCACATTTAAAGCTATGTTGAAACTACACCAATAGAACATTTCATATCAATTAAATGAATGTTAGGCTTTTTGTGGCCAGTTGATGAGATTGGTGATATTATTTATTGCCACAGCCTATTGTATAAACTATGCAGCGTTAAATATTATTTGCTTGTAAAATATTAGCCAGTGTCATATTTTGATGTATTTCCTTTGTTATGACCAAAAATATGTTGCAATATTGAAACCAGTGTCTGTGTGTGTTTAAGTGTTTACCAGCAAATTGTCTCATCATGTAATGAGAATGTTTAATGCCCATGTGGTGAATAGTAAACATAACGGTATAAAGCACCTTTCTCTGAAGGCAATGTGGTACTCATGCTGTGAAATACAGATGTAAGAGAAGTGTTATTTGTTAGAGTTTTATTTTAGTTTGGCCTATTTAAGTAGACTGGTCTGGCATTATTTGACACTGTTTGTAAGAGTTAATTTTAATAAAATGATTAACTACTAGAGAAATTTTAAGCCCTTAAACTGTTTATTCATTCACACATACCTGTGGAACGTCATGTATACAAGAAGCAATTCTAGTGAGTTGGAGATTGAGGGTTGAGAGGGTGCTTACTTCACGATGGAACCTCGTCGGACAGAGTAGTTTATGGAAGGAAGTGTAATTGGTGGTAATGCTGGCCAAAGAGCTGTGCTGGGAACTCTGCTTCTGTAGAGTTGGATGGGAGAGAATGTTGACTATGGGAACATGGACAAAAATGTGGGGGTAAACATTTACCTACCACAAGGACCACGCTCTAAATACTGCAGCCCGTGGATACTGCATTGTCTTTGTGTGTGTATACTAAGATTGTAGAAGTGTTCAACAAGAATCTGAAAGGTAATAGATTTGCCTTTAAAAATATGAGTGTCAGAGGTTTGATTTGAAATTGTACTTTATAATCTGCCATTTGTGACACACATTTAAATCTTATCAAACTAGACATAATAACAGTTTAATGTTTTCTCTCTTTGGTTAGGTGATGAAAAGGGGACCTTACAACAAACACTAGATAACCTATTGGATCTTTGTTCTAGGTTTTTTTTTTGTTTGTTTTGTTTTGTTTTATCTGTTATTGTGATAAATACCATGAACAAAAGCAACTAAGGAAGGGAATGGTTTATTTTAGCTTATTGTCTATCATTGAGTGATGCCAGGTCAGGAACTCTAGGCAGGAGCTTGAGCAGAAATCATAGTTACTTTAGCTTATGTCCAGCTACCTGCCTGGGGATAGCACTGACAAAGGACTTGATATTAGCAATCAAGAAATACCCATATACCAGTCTGATAGAGGCATTTCTTCAGTTGAGGTTCTTCTTCCCAGGTATGTTACAGTGTCAGCCAAGATCAGCCATCACTAGCTTTCAGAACATATGGAAGGTCTACAAACCACCTTTGCTGGGCAAGTCACTCATTCCCATTGCCTTGCTTTTCCCTAACCCAAAAGCCTAGTTTGAGACCTAAGGCCTGGGAACTTTCTTCTTTGTGAGCTGCCTTTGTAAGTCTCTGATCCCTCTTTCATATCTCCATTTTCCCTGCCTGTGGCCATCTCTACACTCCAAGGACTAGCTCCTTAAACGTCCCTAAGTCTGCTTTGTTTGTGAGCCACCCTTGGCTGGTAAGCATTCCTTTCCTCTTGTGTCCTTCTCTCTGAACACTGTCTTCTCTGTACCCTTAGGCCTAGCTCTAGGCCCATGGTTTGTGAGCCATATTTGTCAGCCTTTGACCAATTAAACACATCATCAACCAGCTTTATCTGGTCAACCTCTGGTCACACATCTCTTTAATTGGCCCACTCTAAGGAAGTCCATATTGTTACATCAGATATGCAGAGAAAGAAGTCCACATGCCCAGGTCAAATCACAAAAACAAACAACGTGAATGGCCAAGACAGCACATTTCCAGTCAAACCTACTAGTTACTACCGAGATGTCAGGATACAGACTTTAAAGGAACAATCATAAACTCTATCAAGGCTTCAAGAAATTGAAAGAAGGCAGAATTGAACACTTTACTGAACCTCCAAGAGGACAATAAACACCTGAGTGATGGTTAAGAAAATACAAATACATAGCTGAATGAAATGAATATAACTCCAAATTTGAAAGTTGGCCTTAATAGTGTCCAAAGATGCCCATGTGATACAGCTCCAACAAGGCCACACCTCCTAACTCTTTCTAAGCAACTGGCTAGGGACCAGGTATTGAAACACATGAACCCATGGGGGGTCATTATCATTCAAACCACCACAGGACCTAGATCAAATAAAAAGAATATGAAGAAAATATTTTAAGCATGGGAAAGTATATATAAGAAATGTGCAACAACACCAAAAAAACAAATCTTCAAATTACGGATATGAATCTCAGGTCAATGCCATTGATCAGATCTTGAGCAAAGTATAGAAGAAAACAGACCCAAACTAAAGGAAGACATACCCATACAGATACAGAAAGCACACAGAACCTCATCTAGATAAGATCAGAAATACTAAATATTCAAAATGAAAATATATTGAGAGCTGCAAAAGAAAATACAAGTCACATCTAAAGAAAAACCCACCAGAGAATAAGACCTGATTTCTCAGTGGAAACTGAAAGCCAGAGGAGTTGGTATTGAAAGGTAGGCATAGGGGCTGGCAAGATGGCTCAGCAGGTAAGAGCACTGACTACTCTTCCGAAGGTCCTGAGTTCAAATCCCAGCAACCACATGGTGGCTCACAACCACCCGTAATGAGATCTGATGCTCTCTTCCGGGGTGTCTCAAGTCAGCTACAGTATACTTATGTATAATAATAAATCTTTAAAAAAAAAAAGAAAGGTAGGCATAGATTGCACCATTTTGTTAACTTCACTGGTGTGTGTTCCTGTGATTCGTATTTCACTGAATCACTTGTTTTCTTTGTAGAGTTGCTTTGGCTATGCTAACCTCTCTTTTCAGTTCTAAGTATTACTTCCATTGCTCTGTTCAGCAGTTTTGTTGTTGGGTAGGAGCTTTTAAGGCTGTTTGTATCATGGAAAGTTTTTTTCTTTCAACTAGGGCATATAGTTTGTTGGGTCTACATAACTACACATATAGTTATGTATAGACTACCCAACAAAACATATCTATGTATGTATGTATATACACATACATACACACATATATATATACATACATGTGTGTGTATATAAACATACATACACACATAATACATACATTTTTTTCAGCAGTACATGGAAGCTTCTCTAAAATAGACCACATGGCAGGACACAGACCTTAATAAGCACAGTAAAACTGAAATTCTGTATATCCTAGCCAACTACTATGTAATAAAATTTAAAATCAACAGCAAACAAAACTCTAGTAAGGATATTAAACAACTCATTACTGCATGATGAATGGACCAAAGGGAAAAAAAAATCAAGAAAGAAAAATTTCCCTGGAGCCAAATGAAAATAAAAACACAATACAATAAAACCTCTGGCCACTTTTTAAATAGGGAAGTTTATGTCTCTTAACTACCTATATTAAATCAGAAAGTTGTTATAAATGATTTAATTGATTCAAATCAAGAACTTGGAAAAAAAGGACAAACCAAGCCCAAACCCAGATGGCAAGAAATAACAACCAAGCACAAATTAATAAAGTAGAAGCAAAACAATTCAAAGAATCAGTAAGTCTAAGAGGATGTTCTTTGAAAAGATAAACAAAATCAAGAGACCTTTCATCCAACTAACCAAAAAAAAAAAAAAAGACCCAAATGAACAGAATCAGAAACAAGCAGGGAAACCAGGGAAACATTACAGCAAACTCCAGAGAAACGCAGAATATTAGATTGGAAAACCTGAAAGAAATGGGTAAATTTATTGGTTCATCCGACCTACCAAAATTAAATAGATAGACAACTTAAACAGAACTCTAAGAGGGGGAATGAAACAGGAATAAAAAACCTTTTGTCTAAAAAATGCTCAGGCCCAAATGGATACACAGAATTCTATCAGACTTTCAAGGAACTACAACCAGTACTTTGTAAATTATTCAAAAATATAAATAGAAGGGTTGCTCCCAAATTTCTTGCCATTTTTTTCTAATACCCAAATACCCAAATCACGTAAAGGCATAGGAGTGGGGGAAATAGCAAACTGAATACAGGTACATATCAAGATCACCACAATCAAGTCGGCTTGACCCTAAAGGTTTTCTGTCCCTACCAGAAAATTAGAAACAAGTCAACAGTTTCAGCAAAATGACAGACAAATCAACTTACACATACTAGTAGAGTTTTTATACACCAACAAACACTTTGAGAAAGAGATCATGGACATATTCCCATTTACAGTAGCATCAAAGACAGTGAAATACCTCGAAGTTAAAGTACCAATGAAGTGAAAGACCTCTGCAATGAAAACTTTAAATCTCTAAGGAAAGACTGAGAAACTAGAAGGGCATATAGAGTATAAATAATTCTGTGAAAATGACTATTCTACCAAGGCCATTCAAACACTACCAGATTCAGTACACTTTCAAAACAAAATCCCCACAACAGTCTTCAAAGAAATAGAAAAAAAATCCTAAAATTTATATGGAACCAGAAAAGACCCTACACAGACAAAGTAATCTTGAACAAAATGAATAATACTGGAGGGATTGCTATTCCAGACTTCAAGATATATTAATAAAGCTATAATAACAAAAACCACTATAATACTGACACATAACAGACACATAGACCAATGGAATGAAATAGAAGGCCCAAACATGAGTACTTATATCTACAGCCATCTTATATTTGACAGAGACAGAAAGCGTGCACAGGAGAAGAGACAGCATCTTTAACAAATGACGCTAGGAAAACTGGATGTCCAGATGCAGAAGAATGAAATTAAACTTCTATTACTCTGCAGAAAAATTTTCTCCAAGTAGATCATAGACCTCTTTGTGAAACCCAAAATACTAAAACTTCTAGAAGAGATGGCCTAGGCCTCCCTGCACATATGTAGCCGATGTGCAGCTTGGTCTTCATGTGAGTCTAGAACAACTGGAGCAGGGGCTATCCCAAAAGCTGTTGTCTATTTGTGGGGTATGCTCTCCTAGCTGGGCTGCCTTGTCTGGCCTCAGTGAGAGATGATGCTCCTAGCCTTGCAGACTTGATGTGCCAGAGTAGGGAGGTTACCCATTGGGGGACTCCAGCCTGTCAGAGAAGGGAGTGAGGGGGGGACAGCTTGTTGGAAGGGGTGACCAGGAATGAGGGCAGCAATTGAGATGAAAAGTGAATAAGTAAAATACTACTATTACTACTACCACCACCACCACCACCTTTCCTAGGTATAGGAAAGGGCTTAATAAATACGATGTCATTTGCTGAGGAATTGAGGCTAATAATAGACAAATGGGACCTCATAAAACTAAACAGTTGCTACACAACTAAGGAAACAAGTGAAGAAACCCACAGAATGGGAGGGAATGTTTGTCAGCCATCTATCTGATAGAGGATTAATTAATATCCAGAATATACAAAAAACTCAAAAGATAGAATCAAGGGAACAAATGTCCCAATTTAAAATGGGATCTAAACAAAGTTCCAATAGGAAAAAGAAAAATGGCTAAGAAATACCTCAAAAAATGCTCATCAGTTTTAACATTTAAAACATCTGAGGTTTCATTTCTGTCCAAGATCAACAAAACAACTTATAATTTCTGGCTACGTTGTAGGGGCAGAAGAACCCTCATTTAGTGTTTGCGGGAATAAAAATTGGTATAGCCACTTTGGAAATCAGTATGGAGAATCCTCAAAAAGTTAAAAATAAATCTACCCTTTCCCTTTAACCCAGCAATACCACTCATTGTCATATGTCCAAAGTACCTGACACCTTATTCCACAGGTTACCCGTTCAGTGATGTCCACTGTCACTGTATTCAAAACAGCTAGAAACTAGAACTAGGCTAAATGTCCTCCAGCAAATAAACATGAAAACATTCACCCAGCTGTAAAGAAAAATAAAATCATGAGTGGATGGACCTGGAAAATATATTTATGGGATAGCCCAGACTCAGAGAAACATCACATTTTCTCTCATCACCAGGTCCTAGTTCCAAATCTTCAGATGTGAGTATGCAATATTGAGTAACCACAGAAACCAGGTAAGTATAAAAGGACTATATATGTGTGGTGGTGATTGGGGGAGGAATAGTAGGATACTGGTGATATGAACAGAAAAATGGGCAGAGGTCTCCAACTGAGGATATGGGGAAAGGGGTCAATATGGAAGGAGGGAGGAGGGACAAATAACACCAAGGTTTTTTGATAAAGCCTCAAGGAATATTTAACTAAAAATATATACAATGTGCATGTATACACAATATGTAGAAGTAATACTATGTATGCACATATACATACATATACATACATATGTATATATATGTACACACATACTCACAGAGAACTAGAGAGACAGATTAAAGTCCTGCCACTCTACAATGCTTTCCACAAGAACTAACTCCAGTGTCAGGCATGAGAAACTTCTTTTTGAGTGGCTTGTCATCTGATATCATCATCCAAGTGACTCCCAAAATGGTAAAGACTACTGCTGTTGCCCTTAGCTGCCTCCAGGTTGAAGGTAAGTCCCTATGATTAAGACACCACGCACTTAGGATGCAGGAGTTGGATGATTTGAGCTGCACTTAACCTGGAAGCCTCCTCCCCAAGGACTAGCTTCCATGGTACCAGGAATTACTCTGCAACCTGGAAAGGGAGGGAAGCAGTGAGCTGCTATCCAGCTGTGACCAGCATGGCAAGAGATCTGTAAAGATGGGATGTGTGGCATTCACATTGTGGTGACCAATAGCTGTCTAAGAACTTAAAGAAAAAGTTCACTCAAAAAGGGGACAATTATGCCTGGTATTGGAAACCTAGCCAACTTTCTGGGCCTAGTGAAGTCATGTATCTTAGAATCTATTACTGCCATTTTGCTAGACCAGTATAACTCCTTACTACATTTTCATTACCCTTATACCCACAGGTAAGTGTAGTGCTCATGCCCCATCAAGAAGATTCTCTTTATAACAAGTTGTCTTAGTTAGGGTTTTACTGCTGTGAACAAACACCATGACCAAGGCAACTCTTATAAAGGACAACATTTAATTGGGGCTGACTTACAGGTTCAGAGGTTCAGTCCATTATCACCAAGGTAGGAGCATGGCAGCATTCAGGAAGGCATGGTGCAGGAGGAGCTGAGAGTTCTACATCTTCATCTGAAGGCTGCTAGCAGAATACTGGCTTCCAGGCAGCTAGGACTAGGGTCTTAAGGCCCACTCCCACAGTGACACACTACTCCAACAAGGCTACACCTTCTGATAGTGCCATTTCCTGGGCCAAACATATACAAATGGAGACCATCACAGAAAACTCCAACTAGACACAATGCAGAGGTCACCAGACATTAGTGATACTCAGCCCTAGAGGATACATTTCCATAACAGATTCTGTATCTGTGGTTCAGTGTAACTGAACTTTCAGCTACTTTATTGGGTTCTTTTTCTCACCGCACTTCTCCAACCTTCCAATCCCCCAACACCAGGTAGAGAGAAAGAAGGTTAGAGGGGGAAGCATGCATCAATCTAGTTAGACTACTTCCCGTTGATTAAGTTTCTAGGTGCAAGTTTGATCTTCATCATCAGGGTATTTATACACACATATATGCATAATGATAATAAAAGAGGCTATCAATTTAAGAGAGAAGGGAGGAAATGGAGTTAGAGGGACCAGAAATGGGAATAGGAAAGGGGGAAGTGATATAACTTTTAATTAAAATGTATTTTAGAAGTATAGAAACATGGCGGGGGGGCTATATTAGGGTTTCTATTACTGCAATGAAGTACCATGACCAAGAAGTAAGCTGAGGAGGAAAGGGTTTATTCAGCCAGCTTACTCTTTCACACTGCTGTTTATCGCCAAAGGAATTCAGGACTGAAACTCACACAGGGCAGGAACCTGGAGACAGAAGCTGATGCAGAGGCCATGGAGGGGTGCTGCTTATTGAATTGCTTCCCTGACTTTCTCAGCATGCCTTCTTCTAGAACCCAGGACTACCAGCCCAGGGATGGTACCACCCACAATGGGCTGGGGCTACCCCCCTTGATCACTAATTGAGAAAATGCCTTACAACTGGATCTCATGGAAGCATTTCCTCAAGGGAGGCTCCTTTCTCTGATAACTCCAGCTTGTGTCAGATTAACACACAAAAACAGCCAGTACAACTGAACCTTGTCAACTTGACACACAAACACATCACTCTTAAGCCTCAAACCTTACTTTCTTAATCATCCTCAAGATCTAAATAACTTTAAAAGTCCTACAGTCTACCAATTCAAACATACTAAACTTTCAATCCCTTTAAAATATCAATCCCTCTTGAAATTCAAAGTCTTTTACAATTCAAAGTCTCTTAACTGTGGGATCCACTAAAATACTTTCTTACCTCAAAAGGGAAAAAATAGGGCATAGTCACAATTAAAAGCAAAATAAAACTCTTAACTATCCAATGTCTGGGACCCACTCACGACCTTCTGGGCTCCTCCAAGGGTTTGGGTCATTTCTCCAGCTCTGCCCTTTGTAGCACACACCTTGTCTTCTAGGCTCCAGCCTTTAAAAAGTGTTTTGAGGGTCAGTTAATCCCAGCAGCACCCACATAATTTCACTGTCCTCTGTCCCTGCTTCCCTCCTAATTCTGCAACTGCTGTTTAACACCATAATGCATTATGTTCCACGGGATGTCATTCCAACTAGCAGTAACTTGAGCTTTGACAGTGGTCATTGTTCTGGTGGCAGCCTGGGTTTCTTCACCAAGAACAGTGGCTTCCTTCTGGAACTACACTCAAAAAGGTTTGCCAGCTTTAGGAGATGTAAATACATGGTTCACAGTTAAGCTTGACTTTTAAGTCAATATTTTTTTTTTTTAAGATTTATTTATTTATTTTATGTGAGTACATTGTAGCTGTCTTCAGACACACCAGAAGAGGGCATCAGATCTAATTATAGATGGTTGTGAGCCACCATGTGGTTGCTGGGATTTGAACTCAGGACCTTCAGAAGAGCAGTCAGTGCTCTTAACCACTGAGCCATCTCTCCAGCCCCCTTAAGTCAATATTTTAATTTAATATTTATTTATTTATACTTATTGAAACAGTGTCTCTCTATGTAGTCCTGGTTGTCTTGGAGCTTGCTGTGTAGAACAGGATATCCTGGAACTCACAGAGATCCACCTGCCTCTGCTCCCTTAGTGCTGGGAATAAAGGGGGTGTGCCAACACATTTAGCTTAAATCAACAGAGTTTAGAATAGGTACATCTATAGTGAAATTTTGAGCAGGTTTTTACTAATTTGTTTTTTCTTGATCTGCAATTAAAAATTTACTTTGACATTCCATATTCTATGTGTCAATTTTCTATCAGTCTGAGATTCCATGGAAGGCATCTGAAGTGGAGGTCAGCCCTCCAGAATTAATTAGGGTGTATCTGTGGGAACAGTGGAGCAGAGGAGACTGGATGTCAGTGATGCAGACTCAAGGACATAATCCAAACCTTGAACTTTGGCACTGGATGGCCTTTTAGAGCAATTCCAATGAGGGCTGGGGTGCCTGGTCCATTACATTCATGAAACTGTCAGTCACTGGGAGGTGGATGAGAGGCATATCTTTGGCATAAGTGTTTCTGTGAAGTTTGGGCAGTACCTGAGGGACCTAATATCTGAAGGCTGTGCGTTGACAGCAACTCTAACACTTGATGCCTAAGGTCTTTGCTGACATATAACCCAAGTAGTAGTAGTTTCTGTCCACTGCATGTGCAATTCTTAAAAATGCAATGTTAAGTTCTAATTCATTTGAAATCTGCTATTACAAACTGTTTAGGATAAGCAAGAAATACAAGTTAATATTAAATAATCAAATTCATGGTCATGCTATATATTAGTCTAGTTTATGGCAAAACATGCCTTCAAAGTTAAACAGATAATAAATAGCTAAAAACAGCCAATTCAGATATACTATAAATAGACAGTCTTCAATAACCTCAGAGATCTACAGAATGTGGCATTTAAAAATATTTTTTATTTTTATTTTTTTTTTTGAGACAGGGTTTCTCTGTATAGCCCTGGCTGTCCTGAAACTCACTCTGTAGACTGGGCTGGCCTTGAACTCAGAAATCCACCTGCCTCTGCCTCCCAAGTGCTGGGATTAAAGGCGTGCGCCACCACTGCCCGGCTTAAAAATGTTTTATTATTAAATGGGGAGGGGGGAGGCAACAGGGGTTTGTTTTTGTTTGTTTTTTTGTTTTTTGGAGGGGAAACTGGGAATGGAGAAATTCGCATATAAATAAAGAAAAAAAAAAAAGAAAACGAAAAAAAAAAAAAAAGAGATCTTTTTTTGACCAGGAGACAGGACTGCTCATGACAGCACTCTCATTCCATTTCAGTGAAGAAGATGAGCATCAGTAACCTCCATATGGAGTTTTCTTCATATATGGCAAGCTACCACTGGGGGGAAATGACCAATCAATTGCAGACAGAATACTGTCCGAAATGGACAAACCAGACAAAGGAAAGTTGACTGCTGTGCTTTGCAATGACAAGGTAGGCAAACCCTTTATATTTCCTGCTTCACAAAAAAAAGTGTCCTATTCTGTGCCAGAAGGCTGAGGATGGACGCTCCAGTGTTGTAGGGACAATTTACGGGGGACTGTCCAGGCAGCCAGAACCCTCTGTCATTTCTATAGCTTTGGAAGCAGCTTGCTCTGCACAACTTGCATACTCAGGTAATATTTATTCCTTCTCAGGTCTCTGATGGGTTTGAAAACTATATAGTCTTAAAACTAAGCTTAAATTGTTAGAATTTAGAAAAATGTTTTAAGGTCTAAGAAGATACTTTTAGGTTTATAAATATAAGTTATGATAAAAATGATTTAAGTACAAAAGTCTAACTCACCAAGATAGGACAGATAATAGAATACTTGCTGCAAAGTTGCCAAATACAAGTGGACTAGACATTGTCAATATAGTTCTTACCTGCTGGTTTTCATAATTGTTAATGTTGTATATAATTTTATTGATGTAAGAGGAAGAGCTTTTATTGGACTACAAGAAGGAAATGTAGAGAGAATCTCTTATATATGAACATCACCTGTCAATAAAAAAGCCGATGGCCAATGAGCAAGGCAGGGAATAGGAGGTGGGACACTGGCAGGAAGAGAGAAAATTCTGGGACATAATAAGAGAAAAAGATAAGAAAGCCGTGAAGGACGAGATGGAAGATGTGAAGGGAGACTGACTTAGGAGATGACATAAACCAGTAGATAGAGAAACTCAGAGAGATGCTGAGGAGACAAGAATGGAGAAATGGGCTGGGACTGAGGAGAGATAACTAAGCAAGTGGTAGATGTAGAATAGTTAAATGGGTTACATATGTTATAAGCTAGCCAGGGAGTGGGTCAAAGCTTATAGCCTGGGTATTTAATAATGACCAATTAGTCTCAGAGTCCCCATTCTGGGAGCAGGACTAAGAAAGAAAACTTGGATTTAATTATTTTAACAGCATTGTAGAAAAGTTGAGAATTTCATAGGAGAATAAGAATAAGGGACTTCCTCATGGGGCTCTGATTGCCTGAAATGATGTATACAGATGGCATAGAGGAAGGAGAGTTTGGCTGATAGGCGGTGACTCTCAAGTGGTGGCTACTTTCATAGACTGAAGAAGGGTATCCCATTGGTGGTGGTAATTTTTAGAGCACTAGATAATGCTGGGCTCCTGCTTGTCCATCGGCTTCAAAAGTGGTTATCGGCATTAAAGAGTCATAGTGAAACCTTGGTGGCGAGTGCTCTCTGCCTGAGGAGGAAGGGCGGCTCTCTACACACAGATTTTGAAAAAGAACGCCGCTTAGCTGGTCATGATGTAATTTTGGCACTTAAGAAAGCAGGTGCAGCAGGCAAAAGCCAGCTGGAAGCCTACCCACACCAAGGCTGGAGCCACTAAGATGGCCAAGTATGTAATAGGGAGATGGGAGAGAGAGCAGTGGAGTGGTTTTTTGCACCGAAAAGAAAGGCAGAACTGGAGACTGACAGTGGAGAGGAGCAGCCTGATGTGGGAGGCCTGCGCTGCCACTGAGGCCATGGTGATGTCCTGGCCATGCTGTTTCAGAGAGCGATTTCTGGATCCGTGGCCCTACAGCAGCAACAGTCTGTGTCCATGTCCATGATCTGTGTTACCATCTAAGGCCGTGGAGGTCTGGGCTGCTCCTGAGGCCATGTTGATGTTGGAGGGCCGGGTTGGTCCCTGCCTTTCACAGTGGCACCAGTGGTGACGTGGGTGAGGGAGGGCTGGCTCCATTTTCCCCAGCTGCTGCAGGTGAGAGACCTGGCACCGCCCCTTCCCTTTGCAGTGAGGGAGAGCTGAGCTGGCCCTGGTGGTGTGGGCATAGGAAAGCTGCCAGGCTGACCACCCAGGCACAGATCCAGTACTTTGAGTTGGCCCAAACTAACATCCACTCCATCTATGAGCTGCTGGAGCATGTGAACCAAAGCTGCAAAATCTCCATGACAGGAGGGCAACAACTCCAAGAGGAATCTCAGTGGGGGTCCAGTGCTGATGGTGCAGCTAAAGTCAGAGGCCTTGAACCAGACCAATGACTCATTGCAATGAATGTTGTAAGTAAATGACAGACACACCACAGCTTCTATGGCCAGATTTTTTTTTTTTTAATTTTTATTTTCTTTTGGTGGGAAGGTTACAAAGGTGGAGGGCAGATATGGAAGGACTGGGAAATGAGTGGGATCAAGGTGTGTGATGTGAGGGCTGCCAAGAATCTGAAGCCAGCCTGGGCTATCTGGTGAGTTCTAGGCTAGCCTACAATGTCTGTGCATGTGTCAGTGTGTGTGCGTGGTCACGGGCATGTCAGTGTGTGTGTGTGTGTGTGACAAAAGCAAGACAACACAGAGGAAGGAATGGCTTTCATACACGTTAAAGTTAGTTATGTCTGCTTTCTAGTGTCAAGAACCGCATGCCCTTTGTGAATGACAGGGTAAGGTAGAAGATGTGATGGAGTCGGGCAAGCATCTGCTCTGGCTCTAGGGCTGCACTGGGAGTTAGTCATCTTCTTTGCTCTTCTCTCCTGGATATTAAAATGGGGATGCTGACTGTGTGTCCTATAATGGCCCTATCCTGTGACCGGGGAGAAGGTTCCTTGGCAAGCAAGCCTAGCATCCTGGCCTAACCAGACTGCTAGTCACAGGATCCAGGCTTTCATCTTCTCAGAAGACTTCCCTTAGGAACTGAAGTTCTGTTAAGAGCTGGCGAGACCACTCATGAGTGAAGAGCCTGCTCTGCTTTTCCAGAGGACCTGAGAACACAACTGTCTGAGACTCCAGCTTCCGGGGGATATGATACCTTTTGGACTTGGTAGGTACCTGCACACACACTGACACGCGCAAACACATACACACACTCACACATGTACACATGTACACAGGCACCCCCTCACAGACACGCACATGTACACACACACATACACTGACACGCCCGTGACCACGCACACACACTGACACATGCACACACATGTACACACGCACACAGGCACCCCCCCCCACAGACACACACATGTGCACACACACACAGACACACACACGTGCACACACACATGCCTGTGACCACGCACACACACTGACACGCGCACACACATACACACTCACACATAAACACACATAGGCACCCCCACACAGACACGAACGCACACACACACACACATGCCCGTGACCACGCACACTCACTGACATGCGTACACACATGTATACACACACACAGGCATCCCCATACACACAGACACACACACGTGCACACACACATAGACATGCAAATGTGCACACACACACACACACACATGCCAATGCACATATACTGACACGCGCACACACATACACATACTCACACATGTACACACACACAGACATAGATGCATGCACACATACAATTTTTTAAAAGCTAAAAAGTAAACTGAATTGAAAAAACTTCGCTTGTGGAGGTTGACCATAACAGCTTGCTGGAGGGGAAAGAAGGTGAGGCTGAGAGATGAATTTCGTCCTTGTTTTAAGTCCCACCTCTAGCAGCTACAAGATATGTAAATTGCATGCTAAGTCAGAACGACCCACTTACAGGTGCAAGGATCTTTTAAAAGTTTTTTAGCTTTCTCTGTTTGGTATTATTTCAGGTCCGAATGTCATAGCCGTGCACACTGAGCGGCGGGAGAGAGGCGCTTTCAGGAGGCTCCACAGGTGTGGGGTCCTTGACTGCTCTTCCTCTAGCTGAGGCAGTCTTAGTGTAAAGTCACTGCATAATTAAGGGACTGTTTTTTAGTGGATGGATAATGTTACCTGCCTAATCAAAACAACCAGCACCCAGAAATTAGTGACATTGTGTCTGTGCCTTAGGAACAGAACAAGTATAATTTCTGAAGTATTGTACGTTTTTTAGAGCATTCCACAGAGAATAATCAAGGCATGTAAGTGTCCTAGTTAGGGTTTCTATTGCTGCAGTGAAACACCGTGACCAAAAAAAACAAGTTGGGGAGGAAAGGGTTTATTCGCTGTCCATTTCCTCTTCACTGTTTTCCACCGGAGGGAGGCAGGAACCTTGAGGCAGGGGCTGGTGCAGAGGCCGTGGAGAGGCGCTGCTTTTGGCTTGCTACTCTGGCTTTTCTCAGACTGCTTCTTATAGAGCCCATGACCACCAGCCCAGAGATGGTCTCACCCACAATAAGGCCCTCCCACATCAGTCACTAGGAAAACGCCTTACATACTAATGTAAAGTCAGATCTTATGAAGCATTTTCTTAATTGAAGTTTCCTCCTCCCAAGTGACTCTAGCTTGTGTTAAATTGACACACAACAATACAGCACAGTAGTATTCTATTATTCTTTTCCCAAGGAATTGGGACTGGTCCAAACTCATGCAAATCTAGTTTTTTAAAGTTGCCTTTTTTTTTTTATTCTTTATTCCGGATAGTTTTTCAGTTACCTTGCCTTACTTGTGTTATCCAATCTCCACTGTGTTTATGTTTCTGCGTACCCAGTTCCATGCCATGTAATCTTGGTTGTAAACCTGACACATCTGGGAAGAGGAAACCTCCATGCAAACGCGCCTCCACCATTTAGTATGCATGCATGTCTGTGAGGGATTGTTTGGGTTGATGATTTAGGAAGGCCAGCCCGCTGTGGGCGGGGCCACACTGGAGCACATGGCTCTGAGTGTAGGAGAAAGTTGGCTGAGTGCATGGCAGTGAACTGCATTCCCCCGTGGTCCTCTGCCTTAGCTCTTGCCTTGGCTTCCTATATGATGGACTACGGAGTGAGCTGAAATAAACCCTTACCTCCCCAAGTTGCTCATGATCACAGCAACAGAACATCCTAGACCAGGTCTAGTTTCCATGTTTTCCTATAGCAAGAACAGTCTTGTGTTAATTTAGATTGCCCAGTATTCAGACAGAATTAACAAACAGAGTCTCTATAGAGAAATCACCAACATAATTCTACCCCAATGTGTATACGCACATGCACACACACACACACACACACACACACACACACACACACACACACCATGAAGTAAAAATAGCAATACACTTGTTTCTACATGTGATTATATTCAGGATAATTTTATTTTACTACTTACAACTGTTACTTGCTGGCCATTTATAATCTGTGGTTACTGATGGAAGATTATGTGATAAACAAGGCCACAGTGCTGATGAAAACTGAGGCACTCCACTCCCTACTTCTCTTTCAGATAGTTCAACACCAGACAGGCAATGCCCAAGTAAGTTACTTGCTATGCCTGGAAGATGATGGATGAATTTTCAGGAGTTGTGCCTTCTCATTTGTCATTTCACATTCATTGTGAATGTGAGGGTAAAAAGACTTTGAATGAACCCAAGACCAGAACTGATCTGAAATGTTCAGCCTGTCCCATCGCCTCTGCCTCATGATATATTGAGACCAGAGCCACCTCTGCAACCTTGGTTGGACTCTATATTAGTTAAAAGAGATGCTTTGGTATATTGAGTCTGGCCTACCTTTGAAGCTCCAAGGTGTGATTTCTAGTGTAACGGTATCTACTTTAGATTTCAGAAGCATTGGAGAATTACTTGGTTTCATACAGAGATAAGTGAAGTGCTTTTATAACAACTTGGCTACAAGGGACAGCAGGGATGATTGATATCTTCACTTAAAAATGCAAGACTGTGCACACTATTTTAGCAGTGAGCCTAAAAACACTGTGTTGAGCGAGATAGAATGAAGTACTGTTTGCAAGAAAAGAAATAATCTTTCCTTCTTAATCTCTTTCCTTCTGTAAAGACGAACTCCTTAAACATCAGTCAACCTTACCTGTTCTCATCCCACTACACCACAACAAAAGACGGAAAGAAACAACATGAAAAGAAACAAAAATCTTCATATGAGTTTCTAAAATAGTGAGTGTATGATTCCTTACACACAATTAAGAGAGCCAAAGAGCCACTATGCCTGTGGTCCCAGCACCCAGGAGGCTGAAGCAGGAGTCTGTGATCAGTCTGGGCAAACACAGAAAGACATTGTTTTACAAAAAAGAAAGAAAGTAAGGAAAGAAAGGAAAGAAAAGGGAAGGAAAGCTAAGACATTTGATAGTTGAGATATCAAAGCTGTGTGAGCTAATTCAATAACTAAACTATTTTGCTTATATGTACAATTAGTACTGTATCTATTCTCAGCAATGCTACTAAGTAACAATAAATGAAACTATATGTATATCCAGGTCTGCTGTACTCAGAAACAGTACCACATATTTGAATACTTTAAAAGAACAATACCATTCATTAGATATACTGATAAAACATTAGAACTCTACATTGCAACAAGTGAATCTGAGAGAACGTCTTTAAAAGCTGTGCCGACCAACTGCATAACCATCTCTAATCAAGAAGTGGGGAAGCTTTGGAACCTGTTACCTTGAGAACTCAGCAGGCACACCACTAAGAGCTGCCTGGATGTTCTTAGAGGACAGGGAAATTTGAATAGTTAAAATGCACACCCCAAGTCTGGAGATGCTTCTATTGAAAAGATTAAACTAGGCCACAGGCCCACTGAGAATGGGTTTGGAATTGCTGACAAGTCTTTCCCTGACCAGTTTCTGTAGTGTCTCTTCCTAGCTTCCGGGGGTGCAATGAAATCCCCAGCTCCCGCTTGAAGCTCCATAGGCCTGCCTGGAACTCAGTGCCAGGTAGAAGGAGTTGGCAGAGAACATGGTTATTTAAGATCTTGTAGGAGCCAATTAAACTAGATCCTTACTGTCCAAGAGGGCGGACCCAACCTTGAGAACCATGTGGTAGCGAACATCTCCACGGCTGGAGGTTCCTTTACTCCATCTGATGCTGCCCTTAGCTGTCTACTCTGCCAAAGCTCAAGCCACATAAAATGCTGCTTCTCAGTCCACAGAAAGCCTGACAAGACCTAGGGAGTAAGCCCTTCTGAGAACCTGGCTCATTTCATGCCCTTAGGTTAAAGGTCAGCATTTTTTTTTTCTTTCCATAAAGTACTAGGCAGTATGGTTCAAGATTTGCAGAGTTGCTCTGCTTCACTGCTGACATGATCTAAAGCGAGATTCTTAAGTGCAGGATGGGATGCGAGGGTCAGGAATGGGAGATAAGCTGACTTTGGCCTTTGAGCCAGTTGCCTTCCCTTATTCTTGACAGTAAATATAAATGGTGCCTGCCTTCTGAAAAACTGTCATGTTTCCATGCTTCTAACCAGAGTATTGGCCACTTAGTATTTGATACTCTGGTAACATGATACTTTGATCCCATGGCCTTGGCAAAAGGGACTACAAACTGAAGATTTTGTGTCCCCAGCAGCAAACGGACATGATCAGAAATTGACAGGCATCTAGACAGGACTGATATAGTTTCATTTAGAGTTCTGAGCCTGTATCTATTCATGGTTTTTATGAATCTTGGATTTGTATTTAGGAGCTAAAAACAATAATCATTCTGTAGTGGCAGGTGTGTATTCAGAGAGAAATAACAAATTATGGATATAATACTTTAGAAGCCATAAGAGCCAATGTGTCTTCCCTAAATACCAAATAAGTGTAAGTTATCACACCCCTCAAGCTGCAGGTAAGCTTATTTACATGTGGAGGAAAAAACATAAGAATCCAGAAAGCAATCTAATATATGGTCAGGCAAGAATCACAGAATTTCATATAGGTAGAGGAAATGTTGTCAATCATACTCAGATGTTTCATATTATCGATGGGGACACTAAGGTCGGGGGGGAGAGCTAACTTGCTGAGTTTGAGGAGGGATCAAGGGTCACCAGATCTCATCCATTTTCATTTCTAATCTGTAAATCTGTAGCTATTTAAACAACCTGGCTTAAAGAGGACTCGCGGCTTGTGCAAGAGCCTGTGGCAAGGGTGTATGCACCGAGTATCTGGATATCCTTTACAGGCTAGCTTTCTGTTGGGTTTGAACAAACCCTAGAAAACATGTGGAGTATAATGAGGGGGCAGACAGCAAGCCTACTGCTGGCTTGATGCTGCTGACAAAAACTGCACAGGATAAAGCATCAGATGGCCATCTTCCCACGAGTATAAATGCTGATCCCTCATGTTGTACGATAGCATGGCAAGAACCGATTGTGACATTCTGAAGTCAAAGTTCGCGTTGATCTGTTTCCCTCCTAACAAATCAAAGGCAAACGTGATCCTCATATCTTTGGTGTCTGTAACATAGAGGATTCCTCGAGCTATGAACGCATTGCCAGCCTTGGATTTGGGGTATGTGGTGTTGATGTGCTGCATCACAGAGAATGTCCTCTCATCCAGCTGTGCTACAACGATGCTTGAGCCATCCACACTTGAAGCGTAGATAATCCAGAGGCCCTTCTCGTCCACGGCTATGTTGAAGTAAGTCTTGGAATTTGCAAAGAGGTATTTTCGATCAAAATACAAAGCATTTTCAAGCTTCAGAGTTTGAGGTGTCTCTTTCCCAAATTCAAATCTGAAACATGTTTTAAAAAGTGAGCTCGAGTGGAGTAAACATGTCTGTAAACAGAATTCTCATGAACTGCATGGAAGCATCACCTGTCAATAAAAGAGCCTATGGCCAATGAGCTGAGGCAGGAAATAGGAGGTAGGAGTTCTGGCGGAGAGGAAGGGGGGATTCTGGGAAAGAGTCAGGCTCTGGAGAGGATGGTTGCATAGACCTGAGAAGTAACTAGCCGTGTGGAAGACATAAAATTGAATAAATGGGTTAAATAAGTCACAAGCTAGTCCTGGAACAAGCCAAAGCTCATGGCCTAAGCATTTATCCATTTGTAAGAAGTCTCAGAGTCAGAACGAAGAGCCTGGATGGAAAAGCTCGAGGCTAGGCATGTCTGTGGACACAGGTGATTTGTGGTGCTCCTTATTAAGCTGAATTACCAAGAGTGGGCCAAGGTCTGGAGCTCTCTGTTGCCAAAAGGCTCCAGGAAACTTTTCTACTTGTCCTTCAGCGAGGCTCTGAGCAGCAAGGACGTGAAGGCAGTCACTAGCTATGCTAGCAGAAGCAAAGGGAGACAGTAGTGTAGTGTTAAGGACTGTCCTCGAATTAGCACTGTGGCTGAGGGTAGCCTTGAACACCTAGTCCTCTTACCTCCACCGACTAAGGGCTGGGATTCTATCACCAAGCCTTGTTTCTGTAGTACTGAAGATCAAGCCAGAGCTTTGAACACTCTCTCAATTAAGATACATCTGTAGCCCTAAATTTAAGTTTTAAAACTTCCAAGTTTGCTGGTTATGCCTTTATTTCATGTTGAAATTTTAATTAAAGAAAAAAAAAAGACAATTTTAACTAAGGAAAAGGTCACCAGCTGAGAAGAGAGGGAGTAAAGGCTGTGGAGACAGTTTTCTTGCATGGGATCCCATGCCCCTTAGCTCTGGGATCCGAGTTCCCAGACTCCGAACCGAAATAATATCAAAAAAAAAAAAAAAAAAAAAAAAAAAAAAAAGTGAATTATGTATGATTCAATCACTAGCTAAATCTGGGAAGTAGGAGACTATTAGGCTAAAAGAAAACACCAGAGGGCGCTATTGAGCAGCCGAGTACAGGAGGTTCCTAGGACAGCCATTTAGGAAGCAGAGCACACAGAGCAGACGAGGACACCTGAAGCTGGAAAGGGGTCTGAGAAGAACAAGCACTTGGGAAGGACTCAGCTATACCAGCTCCTAAGTGCTGGGACTCCGTACTGCAGTCTAGCCCCATGGGGTGGGAAGGACTCAGCTATCAGCTCCTGAGTTCTGGCCCCAGTGGATGAGGAACCAGGTGTCTGTCCTACAGGAGCTGAAGCGTCTCCACACCCTGCTCCTCCCTTTCTAAGCATGTGGTTTGGCGTGGGTCTAGGCTGAGGAGAAGTCCCCTACCCGGTCAGCACAGCTCATCCAAGCCTGGTAGTGGTACAAGGCTATAATCTGTGGTACATGAGAGACTAAGGTGGACCGATTGTTAAGTGAAATGCCCCAAAGTGACCCTTTTGGTCCTAGTTTTGGCTAACTCCAGCTTGCACTTCACCTTCCTGCTCCCCAGCCCCCACTGGGGACATCCTGCTGAGCAGAGCATTCTCAGTACCTGCTGTTTTACAACGTAAGTTGTTTTTATCAAATGAATTAGCTGAAACCTTTGAGAATGTTGCCCCCCCCCCTCGCTGCCTCTGGTGTGATGTAACTCTGGGTTTTCTTTATAAACCCTATCCTGCCTGGCTTAGGGAGGAGAGGTCTTTGGAACAGGAGTCAATGTCTAGTCACAGGCTTCAATAAAGGACTCTTACTTATACTTGCGGTGGTATGTAACACTCGTGAGTGGTCCATAACAGTAAGCTCAAGGCTTCATTGGCAACACAGAGAAATTAAGAACAGCCTGGGCGACTTGGCAAGACTGCGGTAGACCTCTGCACATAACATAACATAGCAGCTACCCGTCTTTGTCATAGCAAACAACGTGACAGGGCTTCTTGATTGTGGATGCTGCTTCCTAGGGCATGGGGGGGTTAGAAGGGTCGACGAGTCCTCACCTGAGAGTCAGGCCCTTTGTCTGTGATTCTGCCCTGTCTCGCTCTCCTCCGAGCTAAACTGGCTGAGTCTGCTTGCAAAGGTCATGACCCTGGGGGTGTTGACTGCTGACCTTCCCTCATAGAAGGGAGTAGGGAGGGCCATGGGTTTCTCACAAGTATCCAACCACCCATCCAACACGTTGTATGCAATTATGCCCCAATTATGGCCTTGGGAGTCTTGAGGAGGGGCAAGAGTATATAGGTGGAGAAGGACTAGGGGAAAGGGGCAGCCATCATCCATGCTGGGTGGAGACTTTGCAGTGTGGTTGCTTTAAGGTCACCCATGTTCCTGCTTGTAACCCCTCACCCATTGCTCTGTAAGTAAGCCTGATAAACCCATTGGTTCCCCTGACTGGACTTTGGTGGAATAACTGGGACTTTGGGAGGAAGGACAGATGTTTTTATTTCTCCTCCAGGGAAAGAGTCTTGATAACATAACTTATCTCAAGACAAATAAGCAAGCTTTCTTTGTCAGAGAATGGCCCTTCATGCCAGGAAAACTCTGCCCTCACTTGTTTCCTGTCTCCACAGATATGAGAGTGGCAGTGGCCACAACTCCATGTCTCCTTCTCCCTGCTTCTCATCTTCCCATGGGTGCATATTATCAGTGGCCCGGGTGTGGGGCTCCCTCACTGTATTCTGCCATTCCTTGGGGCGGACAAACCCTGATTGATCTACCTAGGCACATAAAGATGACAAAACACATCTTAAACAACAGCAGAAGGCAACACACAACAGGCACACTGTGAGGAGGCACTGCAGGGCATGGCACGGCAGCTCACCTCACTATGGTGTTGGAGCCTCCTTTGTGGTAGTAGAGAGAGTTGTTGTAAACAGCGTGCCCACAGCCGTGGAAATAATGTGGGAGATGGAGGAGGGTGAAACTGCTATTGAGAAGCGCTGGCAGGTCTTTGAACTCCTTCACCATGATGCCTGTGGAAGGGGAGAAGGAAGACTCTTACCCACCAGCAATGACAACACGGCTCGTGAATGATCAGGCTTCTGAGAGAACATCTATCCCCTCCCGCCCTCCTTACTTCCTATAGCATTTGTAAAATCAAGCAGCACAAGCCTGTTCCAGGAACAAATATTTGGAGTGTGTACAGCTACTACTTTGCTGTCCCCTCTCCCTTCCTAAGCACCAAGACCACTGCTGCTTCTAGACAGCATTTCTCTCTTCCTTTGGGCCTGAAACCCCCAGCTTGGTAGATTGAGGTTACTACTGAACTCATCAGTTAGTGTTGATGAAATAAAGCAGTAGTTCTTAGCTTTTTGCCAATGGATGTGTACTGTCAGACCCTTCTGGAAAGAGGCCACTCTTACTACCACAGGCCACTTCAGCTGCATCTTTTGGGGACAGTGTGACCAGGCCTAAGTTCAGACATGGAGAGGCTGTGAGATGGCTCTTTATCTTCTCCCCTGGGCTCCATCCAACAACTACATGAAAATATGGGCAAAACTACTCTCATAGAATGGTATCAAACTCAGAGAACAATGGGCTGTGCACACAGAATACGTCTTTTATAGCTAAGGCCATATCACCCTGAACACACCAGATCACAGAGCCAGATGGTTAGTATTTGTAAGCCATAATTTGTCTTTAATATCTCTTCCACAGAATGGATTAGTTGATAAAACCTGTAGCTGTCACACTTTATTCCCATCTGGCTATTGTGTTAAGATTGGATAGTTTAAATTGCAGTCATCATGTCTCTGGGACCTGAACTACAAAGCTCACAACCAACACATTCAAGCTAGAAGGTTTTCTACCCATTTAGTTGCACTTTCTAAGATAAGGAGCCTTGTACTAACACTAGTGGAGATCTCAGACACGCGGGTATAGAATAAGCTTGGAGGTAGGCAACAAATATGATTACTACGCCAAATGGACCATCTCTAGAGGGAAGTACCTGAAAAATGTTCAGTCACCCAAATACGGTCATCACTTTTGTTAGCAGATTCTCTTATCCAAGTCCCAAAAGTCTCTCTCACTTTTAGGACTTGGGCTGGCTTGCCAATGGAAGTGATCATGGATTCTGTCAGAAGAAAAGAGAGTTAGTTACCAGTCAATTAAGGCTTCCAGTTTTGAATTTCTAAACGGAATTTATGTGTGTGGTGCTGGGGATTAAATCCAGGGTCTATGCAGGCCAGTGCAGCACCCCAGCACTAAGGTGCACCCCGGCACTAAGGCGCACACTGGCACTAAGGCGCACACTGGCACTAAGGTACACACTGGCACTAAGGCGCACACTGGCACTAAGGTACACACTGGCACTAAGGTACACACTGGCACTAAGGTACACACTGGCACTAAGGTACACACTGGCACTAAGGCGCACACTGGCACTAAGGCGCACCCCGGCGCACACTGGCACTAAGGTACACATTGGCACTAAGGTACACATTGGCACTAAGGCGCACACTGGCACTAAGGCGTACACTGGCACTAAGGCGTACACTGGCACTAAGGTGCACACTGGCACTAAGGCGTACACTGGCACTAAGGTACACATAGGCACTAAGGCACACTGGCACTAAGGTACACACTGGCACTAAGGCACACACTGGCACTAAGGTACACACTGGCAATAAGGCACACACTCTCACAAAGGTACACACTGGCACTAAGGTACACACTGGCACTAAGGTACACACTGGCACTAAGGTACACACTGGCACTAAGGCACACACTGGCACTAAGGCGCACCCCGGCACTAAGGCACACACTGGCACTAAGGTACACATTGGCACTAAGGCACACACTGGCACTAAGGCGTACACTGGCACTAAGGTACACACTGGCACTAAGGTACACACTGGCACTAAGGTACACACTGGCACTAAGGTACACACTGGCACTAAGGCACACACTGGCACTAAGGTACACACTGGCACTAAGGCACACACTGGCACTAAGGTACACACTGGCACTAAGGTACACACTGGCACTAAGGTACACATTGGCACTAAGGCATACACTGGCACTAAGGTGCACCCTGGCACTAAGGTGCACCCCGGCACTAAGGCGCATACTGGCACTAAGGCGTACACTGGCCCTAAGGCTCACACTGGCACTAAGGCGCATCCCGGCACTAAGGCGCACCCAGCCCAGGTGCCGGGGTTTGTACCTGCTTGTGGAGAACGGTGCTCATTTATTTTCTCATCAGCTCTTCCCACCAAGGTATCATCATTGGGTATGACACACGTCTCTCCTAAAATGACAACAATCAATGCGGCTATCACAATGGGTTAATGGCTTCGTATCTATAACCTCCACTTCCTTGAAGAGTCTCAGTCGTATCCACTATAACATCTCCACCCTGTTTCTTGGTTGCTTGCTTTTTTAGCAAGCTGAAGCCCCAGGCTCCCAACCAGTGTTTCACTCTGATAGCTGGGTCCATTTCCTGGAAATATCTAGGAAGAGCACTATTCCAAACAATGCAGGTGTTTGGAGAAAGTTAGGGTCCTCCTCCACATCTGCTACTGAAATGACAGCTCAACTTGTGTCCTGTGGTTTACAACAGGCAAGGCATTCTGGGTAACCCCTCAAGTTCTAAATCCACTGTTGAAATAATTCCCATTATTATTATTATCCTTTGTTTCTAAGGAACTTTTGATTTGAGCAGGGTCAGGTAGCTTCTTGGCTGTCTGTTTTCTCTCTGTAAATTAGAAACAAGCATGCCAACCACCTAGGATAGTCATGGGAATCAGAGGAACATAAGTACTTAGCACTGTGCCTGGCAGTCTTAGCACTCAAAACTAAGTAGCAGAGGATTGCAGGTATAGCTTAGTGGTAAGCATGGGGCTCTGGGTTCAACCCTCTACCCCAACACACACACTACTGATATGTATCATTCTCTGCAAGGCATTAACCAATTTGACTGCCCCAGTATCATCCAGTTTCTCACCCTCTCAGGAATTTGCTGCTACAGTTAACAGCTTAGACCTCAAGATGTTGCTCTCAGGGGACCTAGTGACACTGTGTCTTTAAGTTGTAGCAGTGATTAAAAACAAACCAAATAAAACATTGCTCTTGGGGGAGGGAGAGAGAGGGTTATATGGCCAGGAAGAGTCACAACATGGAGGTAAGTGTGGAGAGACCTGTGAGGGAAGGGGTGGTAGGCTCAGTGCTGGGCCTGACCATAGTCCTCATTCCCAGGACTTATTCAGATTTCCTATGAGCATATTTCAGGGATGAGTCTCATTTAGGACAATATCTCCTTTCAAAGTTTGGTCATGGAGGCTGGAAGGGGGTATCTTTAGCGTAGGGAGTGGGATCCCTGTGGGCAGGGCTTGGTGACCTGGACATTGGTTGTTGAACACGTTTGGCTGCCGGGGACCTTTGGATCTTCTGCCTCCAGGAGGGCCTGGAGGCCCTGGGGGTCCAGGTGGGCCAGGGGGCCCTTGGTCACCTTTGGCACCTAGAGAGAAGGAAAAGGAGAAACTGATACAACCTTCTCCACAGGGACAGTTTCCAGTCAGGGGAAGATAAGGGAGCAGCTCTGGAGTCCTACCATGTGTACCCCTTCCCAGAGACGACTTAGGTTAGCGCTGTCTTTTTTTGCATTAAAGAGCTACCATCGTAGGGTCTGATGATCCACACTATCTGTAAGATCTGTGCCAAGAGTTTTATCAATCTTCCTTCATTCTTCCAAGTCTCTCTGCGAAGTGGTGTTGGGATCCTAGGGAGCATTCTGCTAGGGAGTGGTGGTTACTTAAGGTCACCAGTGGACAGAGCAGGATCTCAGCTCTGCTAGCTCTCAGCAGAGCCAGGCCATTGTCACTGCAATATCAGAGGATTTCAGTTCTGACTTCCTAAAATCCCAAAGGAACTCTTCTTCCTCTCCCCCTCCTGTTCTTCCTCTACTCCCTCCTCACTTTCCTCCTTTCCCTCACCCCTGTCCTTCTCATTCTCCTTGCGCTAGGGAATTTAACCTATTCCCTAATTGCAAGCCAGGTGAACACTTTATTACTGAGCTAGACCCTCATCTTCTACAGACCTGGATTACTATCTAATTCCAGAGACACTCAGAGTCCCTGGAGAGAGTGGTCACCTGTCATTTGAAGCCCTCCTACTTGACAGCCAGGTAGGAGAAGCATCGGTGAGTAGCTGACCAACCGTGAGCCTCACTGGACTCTGCTTTTGCTCATGGGGCGACCTTGGTCTGACCATGTAATTAAACTTGAAGCAAGCTTGTAGCTTTAGCCTCCCCATGCTTTGGACTACAGGTGTGAGCCACCATACCCTTCCCACCAAGGTAAATGCCTTAGATTACTCATGCTAGATACCAGATTCAGGCTTGCCTACAGAGAGAAACAGGCACAGCTTTGAAAACGCAGACCACCATGCTGAGCACAGTGGTATATAGCTATAGTCGCAACACTTAGGAGGTGGAGGCAGGAGGGTTTGGCAAGGCTAGTCAGTCTACATAGAGGCTTCCAGGTTAGCCTGGGGTACAAAGACTGCCTCAAACAAACAAGGAGGGAGAGAATTCCAGAACCTGCTGCAGAGCAGAGGCCCAGAGAAGAGCGGCCATGGGTTGGACGGGGCACGTCTCTGTTCCCTAGTGCCAGGAGGACACCAGCCTACCTGTCAAAAGCACATCATTGGACACGTCTCCTTTGTCTCCCTTGTCACCTTTCTGCCCTGGTGGGCCCTCATTTCCAGGTAGGCCCAGTTCACCAGCATCTCCCTTCTCTCCCTTTTCCCCTGGATTTCCTGTGGCTCCAGGTAACCCTGTGAGAAAGCAATGCCATATTAACTCGTGTACACAATTCTGCTTCACTCTTTGTAATGACTGTATTTTGCAGAGCAGCTTTGTAAACCAACCACAAAACTCCTCAACACACTTCCACAGATGCTGCTGTACACACATTATGGGATGGATGGCATTTACAGGTGGCTCTGGGGGGCTACTTTTAAGGAATCTAGCTAAGCCACTAAGTTCAAGAGTGAAGCAAGAGAGGAGGCAACGACAGTTTGAGTAATGCACCATTCCCACGGATGGTGTGTCATTGAGAAGACCATAGGCACAGCCACTGTCGCCTGTGCTTTTAACTTCTCACAATATAGTGAGTGGTGGGCTGGGCAGTCACTCTGCTCTTTGAGCAAAGTTGAAATGGTGCTTGCAACTGATCCTGCTAAGCCAACACTCAAGGGCAGAGGACTGGCCGCCTCAACTCCTTGCTGTCTCTTCTCTCTTGTAATGGACTGTACCCTCAACTACAGCCAAAGTAAACCTTTTGCTCCTTAAGTTGCATCCATCAGTTATATTGTTGCAATGACTGGAAACAATCAGAAAGTATAAGGAGAGAAAGGTCAATTTGTGATGGTTACCATTGGCTGCAAACCAGTCTGGCCCTTCCAGCTTGTCTGGCTTATTGCTTTCTGTAGGTGTCCACAGCCATCTTTCCTGGGACTAGTCTAGCCCCAGTGCTATTTCTCACTGGATACGTGAGAATGCCAGTCTTTTCAAGACTCCACTCAATACCCCAGACAACATGAAACATGAATTTAGCTTTCAAGAAAATTATTCTAGCTGGGTGGTGGTGGCGCACACCTTTAATCCCAGCACTTGGGAGGCAGAGACAGGTGGATTTCTGAGTTCG
>NW_022196906.1:48373444-48383227 GCF_008632895.1 Mastomys coucha | reverse complement strand
AAAAAAAAAAAAAAAAAAAAAAAAAAAAAAAGAAAGAAAATTATTCTTAATGTTTATAGCCAAAATTAAATGACCATAATCCAAGTTACTTTAAATGTGTTCTGATAGTAACTTCTTGATATAATAGACTCCAATATTTGATGCATTCAGTATTTATAATTCAGTATATTAACAAACAAGGAAAAACATGTCTCAATGGGTGCAAAAAGGCATTTGATGATGTTCAATATACATTCTCATTGATTCATAATGGTAGCATCTTTTGGGTATATGCCCAGGAGTGGTATAGCTGATCTTGAGGTAGAACTATTCCAAATTTTCTATAGCAAAAGTACAGTTATAAAGTGCAATGACAATAAGGAATGACATTAGGAAGCTTGAGAACCATTGTACCAAAGGACTAAAAAAAAAAAAAAAAAAAAAAAAAAAAAAAAAATTCAGGTTAGAAGGTGCTGTAGATTTTGTTTAGATCAATTTCCCATCCAATCCTCAAGTCTCTCTGTGCTACCTGCTGTCCAGTTGGCACTGTTTGTTTGTTTTTTGAAACAGTCTCTCTATGTAGCCCTGGCTGTTCTGGAACTCACTCTTTAGACCAGACTAGCCTGGAACTCACAGAGGTCTGTCTGCCTCTGCCTTCCAAGTGCTGGGGTTAAACTTGTGTGCCACCTCACCTGGCCAAAGTAGACTCATCTCGGGTTTTCAGTGTCAGCGGATTTCACCTCAGAGTGAGGCACAGAGCCAGGGCTTTATGACACTGGTGGGGTACTTGCCAAGCATGGCGCCCTGGGTTCAGTCTCCAGGATTATAGAAACATGGAATCAAAACGTAGTGAGGAAAATACTACTTTCTTGATTTTGGTGAATCATACCAAAAACCTAGAGCTGAGTCTGGTGGCACATGGAGACTGGTTACATGGAGAATCTAGGGCAAACTTGGGGCACCTGTGACCCGGTCCCAGAAAACAGTAACAATGAATGTAAAGGAATAATGTGAAATCCAGCTATCACTGAGAGGATGCAGTGGAGGAAGGCATAAAGAGGGACAGGCCTCCCGGTGCGCATGGCTCTGATGTGGACTTGACACCTGTGGTCAGAAGCAATGCATTTGCCTAGTATTGAGCAAGGGCCACTCCTCACAGCAGCACGGAGAGCTCCTGGCTCCGGGTCATTCTTGTTGAGGGATACTGGGACTTCTGGCTGAAAAGTGACAAAAGCCCTTCTCTGGGCACTAGCATGAAAAGGTCTCCCTTTGTTGGGATTTTAAATAAGCAGTTTGGCATATTATCTGAGGGAGACAAAAGGCTGGATGGCTGCTGTAGAGTTCTGCCTGCACAACGTGCCAAGCACTACGGACACTTCTCAAGGTTTTGAACAGTCCTCATTCAGCAGCACCGGGGGCAACGGTGTCAGTGTCAGCTGCTCACCCGAGGCTTTTCAGACCTTCCTTCTGACTCAAGAGCCTGTCTGCACCACCACCTGCTTTCCCTACCTTCATCTTATTCCTCCCTCGCATGCCTTTTATCCTTTCTCAAAGAAGCCACATGAGCAATGATGTTCATTCTGCACTGTAGCCTTTCACAGCCTCTGCTTGAGGGTGTCTTTTGCCTCATAGCTGGAGTGTGCATGGCCATTTTTCATGTTTTAGTAAAAGACTGTGGGGAATGTAATCTGTCTTCTCTCTCTGTCTCTCTCTCTCTCTGTCTCTCTCTCTCTCTGTGGTATGCTTGTGTGTGTAATATGTGTGTGTGGTATGTGTGTGTTATATGTGTGTGTGGTGTGTATGGGTGTGTATGTGTGAGTGTGTGTAGTGTGTGAATATGTGAATGTGTGTGTGTATTGTGTTGTAGGTATGTTGTGTGTGCGAGTGTGGGTGTGTGTTGTATATGTGAGTGTGTGGTACATGTGTTGTGTGTGAATGTGTGAGTGTATGAGTGTGATGTGTGGTATGTGTGTGAGTGTGTGGTGTGTGTGAGAATATGAGTGTGTGTGTATGTGAGTGTCAGTGTGAAGACCATATGTTGATATCAGGAACACTCTTCACTTTATTGTTTTTAATTTAAAAAAAAAAAAAGCAAAACAAATCTAGGCAGGGTGACACACACCTTTAATCCCAGCACTCAGAAAGCTGAAGCTGGCAAGTCTCTCACTTTGAGTCCAGCCTGGTCTTCATAGTGAGTTCCAGACCAGACATGACTGTGTAGAGAGACCCTGTCTCAAAGCAAAGCAAAGCAAAGCAAAACAAAACAAAAAACAAAAAGAAAGGAAAGAAAAAGTAGAAAAGGTTTATTGTGTGTGTTGGGGGTGGAGTGTGCTCACGTGGAGGTCAGAGGACAACCTGCACAGTTCTTTTCTTCCACTGTGTGGGTCCTGGGCACTGAACTCTGGTCATCAGACTTGCACTGCTAAGCCAGATCATTGTTCACGTCTTACTTTTTTGAGATAGGGTCTCTTTACTGAGCCTGGAGCTTGCTGTTTTCTCTGGACAAGCTGGCCAGCAAGCTCTAGGATGGAACCTTCTGTCTGCCCCTGGCACTCTCCACCCAGAATCACAGGAGTACACTATTGTGCCTGCTTGTTTTTTAGTCATCACATGTGACCGAGCATCCTCTGTTGGTAACTGACTATGGCCACCCATTGGCACCACCCAACATGTTCACTGTGTTTATAACATCTACCCACACCCAGGTTAGGTCAGGGCTGCCAGTCCTGCACAGTGACGCTGCAACACGAGACTCTTCACTGGCACTGAGTTACAGTCTACTAGAGAAGAAATGCTATATTATTCCTGCCTAACTCCTCAGGGAGAAATGCCTCTCTTGTTTTCTTCTGGGGTTGCTCACTCAAAGCAGTTTCACTAAGTGTGTGATAGCTCCAGGTTGGGATCAGTTTCATTGTCTTCACATTGAAGTATTCTTGGCAGTGCCACCTGTCACTAACTGAGGCAAAGAGGAGGGTGTTGTGCAAACCCGTCTCAAGCCACGCACTGGAGGGAGGACATTGCTTTTGGTTTTCTTAATAATGATTTGATTTTTAGTTTTATTTTTTAGAGATGATTCTGTAACACTAATTTTTTTGGTAACATTAACTCTTACTGAGAAAATATGAGACAGGTGGAAAGAAAAAACCAAAGCCACTTGGTTCTGAGGCGCTGGAACATCAGACTTCATAAACAATGCCGATACATAACTGGTACCATTCAAGTCTCCAGTCTTAACCCCAAAACTAAAATGGGGTTTTCAGCCTCATGCAGGACATTTCCATGTAGTTTCCTTTTTGGTCAGAGTATCAGAGAGAGACAATACACTAAGCGTGATCCACTTAGATCTGGGGATAAGGCTGGTCCTGAGAGCTCAGAAAGGGCAATAGTGTTTGCCAAAGCCTAGACAGGTTTGGGGGCAGTGGGAAGGGAGTCTGATCTGTATGGGGTGAAATGGACAGAGGGATGACTCCACCCTATAGGAGAACTGGATTGAATTCTTGAAAATAGCTCATGTGACTTGGGATTTTCCTAACACAAAGAAATTATGTAGCTTTTTTTTTTTTTTTTTTTGGAGACAGAGTCTCATGCAGTTCAGGCCGTCTTGGAACTCACTGTGTGGCTGAGATTGACTTTGAACTCTGATTTTCCTGTGTGTGTGTGTGTGTGTGTGTGTGTGTGTGCGTGCGCGTATGTGTGTGTGTGTGTTAATAAGACAGTAGCCCTAAACTGACCATTATGTCTTGTTTAAATATATTGAAATTCCATACTACATGTCTATAATATCATAATATAATTACAATTATATATGTCAACTAAAAGCATATTAATAGTATACATGTTTTAAATATAGATATTATGTTAAAGTGTTATGAAATATATACTACAAATAAAACAATTATAAGTTACATGGTTTAGAAGTTGGATATAACAGAGTGAAGGGAGTTTTTTTTTTTTTTTTAACTAAGACCAAGTTTTTCTTCCACATTTGGAAGAAAAAAAATGATACTAGCCTAGCCATTGGGGACATAGCTCAGCTGGCAGAGTGCTTGCCTAGCATGCACAAAGCCCTGGGTTAGATCTCCAGCAATATATTAAACACGCTTGGTGGTACATCTCAGTAATTCCAATACTTAGAAGGGAGGCAGGGGGCTAGGAATTCAAGGTCATCCTCAACTACATAAGAAGGTTGAGATCGGTTTGAGTTAGAGATCTTGTCTTATAGGAAATGCTAGCAAATTCTAACATAGAATTTACTATGTGTCTGGCCCTAATATTTTACACATATTAACTCACCATCCCCCAAACACTATGAGATTGATAAGATTACTATCCCTATTTAATAAATAGAGAAATTGGAACACAGTGAGCATGTAACCAGTTCAAGGGTTCACACTTGGTCAGTGTGGAGCCAGGACCCACACCAAGCCTCTGGGTTCCAGGTCTGGTTTTGTTCTCCATGTTTCTGAAGTTGGAAGCTGTGAAGGGTACTGACTCTTCTGAAAACATTTAGGTTACAGTCTTAAGTTCTGCTTCATTGGGTCAGGCATCGCTATAGATGATGTGGTTTAGAAATGACATGTCTCCAAGAGGCTTGGTCCCAAGAGAGAGAGAGAAAGAGAGAGAGCAAGAGAGAGAGAGAGACAGACAGAGAGACAGAGAGACAGAGAGACAGAGAGACAGAGAGACAGAGAGACAGAGACAGAGAGACAGAGATAGAGAGACAGAAAGACAGAGAGAGACAGAGAGACAGAGAGAGACCAAGAGAGACAGAGAAAGACAGAGAGAGACAGAGAGAGACAGAGAGACAGAGAGAGAGGGAAGTGATTGGACCATGATCCATCAACTCTCTGATGGATTCAGCACGGGATGACTGGAATTATTGGGGTGCTGGCAGGTAGGGCTTGCATGGAGGAAATGATTACCAAGGTCAGACCTTGGAAGAGCATTTTGTCCCTCAGTGTTTCCTGTGCTACTCCATACTTCCTGATAAGGAGAATTCATGAGGTCCTGAAACATAGGCACTGCCATGCATGGAAAACTCAAAATGCAAGCAAAATTCAACCTTTTTTCCTTTACACTCTCAGCTATTCCATCACAGTGTCCACAACCAAATTAATACAAGAGCTGGTACTGGCTCCTACCCACACTTAGTCCTGCTTTGAAGGTCGTTAGCTCCTAGGCTCATTCCTATCTGGTTTGGGTCTCCACCAATACCCAAGAGTGGCCCCAGAACCTGCAAATCCAGAGCTTCTATTCTTCCTACACAATTCCTTTATGGGGAGCTGCCCTTATCTTAGTTCTGAGATGCTAATCCCCTCTCTCTTGCCTATTGTTTCTGCTCAGTTCTACTGTAGAAGTTGTTGTTTACCAGGGTGCTGTTTGCTCAAAGCTGTCCAGGGAAGTCAGGCTTTTCCTTCTAGTACTACTGTCTGTCATGAGGTAGAGAACCATCTTCCTGCCAGAATAAATGGTATTGACTACATTTTGTTCATAAAATAGACAGCCAGGTAGATGTGGTGCTATATTCTCATTTATACATGTATACGTTCTTCATTCAAATGGGCCTTAACTAATCGCTGAGAGAATTAGTGAAATCTACAAGACGTAGTCTCAGCCTTCACAGGCTCACGCTGTAGAGGAATATTTAGAATTAAAAGTGTGATAGAAAGTGGGAGAGGGTGGGGTGGCAGGCATGGGGAAGTGGGAGGCAACAGGGGTTTGTTTTTGTTTGTTTCTTTGTTTTTTGGAGGGGAAACTGGGAATGGAGAAATTTACATGTAGATAAAGAAAATATCTAAAAGAAAAAAATAATGCAATAAAAGTTAAAAAATAAATTAATTAATAAATAAAGAAAGTTAATTAAGTTCTCACAAAGTGAAAAAAAAGTGTAATACAGTTGCAACACTACCTCTACCATCGTTAGATGAGAAGGTCAGGGCTATTAGGATACAGTGAAATGCCTGAGAGAGGTAGGCCTGTCAGAACCCTCCCACTGTCCCCATGTATCAAAGGGATAAGGCACACAACCAGGCTGTGAAATACAGGGCAGTATTGATCAGCTGCATATCTATAGGTCTGTCTAGAAAGCTGGCCTCCAGAACTCCCTGTTGGTCTCAGAGTTGGGGCTCAAGTCAGGGACTGTTCAAAGCCCCATACATCTCACATTAGTTGCACCAGTCTTTAGAGCCCTGGGATCCTTTCTGGATTGCTTCCACGAGCCACCAACCTGTGGTAAGTTTCAGTAAGTCTGCTCAACTGGGTCCTGAGCCAGTTGAGTTTCCCTTGGGCAAGGAAGATGAGTGTCCCTGTATGGATAAGGACAGGGTTGGAATCAGAAAGACTTAGGTTCAAGACCAATGTACTTCCCTTTGGAGACTCTCTTTTTGACACAGGGTCTCACTGTATATAGCCTAGGCTAGCCTTGAACTTGAGTTCATCCTGAGTGTTGGTACACAGGCATTCGACCCTGTGTCTCCCTTATTAGCTTTTTGATGTTAGACATGGGATGGAGGACTAAGACAGACATGGCTCATGGGCCTCACTCAGTGACTTGAATAATAGCCTATCGACCATGAACACTGTGAAGTTATTCTTGGAAGGGGTAATGCCATGGTGGAGAAGGGCCTGTGACTGAGTGGATGAAGCAGTCCTGTACATGGTGGCCAGAAATGACCTTGATGAGCAGATGACATCTGAGCTGAGAAGTGGTACCATGAAAGGGCTAGCTAAAGAAGGGTAGAGAGGGGGCATTTGTGCAGTGAGAATACCAGACAAAAGTCCCAGGGTAAGGCTGGACTTAAACACACAGAAAAATAAGATCTCTTCACCTAGAAAAAAACATAACTAACAGAAATATCCCCTGGGTAAGGTGCTGAGAGAAACAAGTGAGCTTCGTGCTAGAACACTTAGTAGGTGCTTGGACTACATGGTAACTGTTTTTGATTGTTATGAAGATTGCTGGGAGGGTCACATTCCACTTTGACTGGATCTCTGTCTTCGTGGACCACAGTTCCTTTTTGAACGCTGTTTTCTTTTTCTGACAAGCATTTCTGCTCTTGCCTCCCTACTCCAGGCAGGTAACATCTTTCTCTAAAGCCCTTCAGTACTTTCTTGGATGCTGACAAGGAGACCCCGTGCTGCTAATCTGAAGGGTCTGGATGAGCCTGACAGGCCTCCTGTTCTTCATTGCAAGTCCCACTCCTTATAGTAGCATGGCTTTCCTCTGGGTCACTGTCCCCTCACTTTAAGATGTAACTACCCTCTGGCTCTATGGTTCTACTGTGTCTCACAGCACCATTTCCTTCAAGCGTCTATCCCTCTGGCTGAGGATGTGGCTCAGTTGACTGAGTAGGCCCAGCATGCAGGAAACCTTGGGTTTGCATTCTACGAAGCTGTGTGTGGGGCACATACCTGTAAATTCTGGCACTCAGAGGCAGGAGGAACAAAAGTTCAAGATTATCCTCTTCTCAGACATATAGTAAGTTGAGGGCCAGCCTAGACTCCATGCCTCCCATTTGTCTTGGGCGTTTGAATACTTGGTCCCTAGATGGTGGCTGTTTGAGGAGGTTTAGGAGGTGTGGTTTTACTGGAAGAACTATGTCACTGGGGGCAGGCTTTGGGATTTCAAAAGACTGATGCCGTTGTTGAGTTAGCCTTTCCAACTTCCTATTTGTGGATTAAGATGTGAACTGCTTTTTCTCCATTGCCCTGTTTGCTTGCCAGCAGCACCAGGCATGCCTACCGCCATGTTCTGCACGTAATGACAATGGACTCTTATCCCTTGGAGCTGTAGACCCTAGAAAAACAATTTCTTCTATATGTTGTCTTCATCATAGTGTTTTATCAGAAAAGGAACCATACAGTTCCCTCTCTCATAGCCTTTTCCTGCAATTGTGGTGTACATGATTATTGAATGTTAGCTTTCCCCAAAGATAGAATGTTTCAGATCAGGATCTCCCTCTGTTTCCCCACTAGTACCTGAAATCTGTCTCATAAACATTTGTTGTTGAATATTCCCCTTCTCCTCCAGGTCTCCTCCTCTGCTTGATATCGCTCCAGTCAACTTTGCTGATCCCTGTGTTGATCTCCTTCTTGTGGTCACTAGATGTCGCTCTCTCTCTCTCTCTCTCTCTCTCTCTCTCTCTCTCTCTCTCTCTCTCTCTCTCTCTCTCTCTCTCTCTCAAGGCTCTACTCCATGCTGTTTTTCTGTTGTGGTCCCTCCCTAAGTGATCATACCCATACTTGCCTACAAGCTTTTAGGATGACTGTCTGGGTGTGCTTTGAGTCCTGGAGCTCTCTCAGACTGTGCACCTGCATCTCCAGGTCCCCTGAATACCTCAAGGCACCTCAGTTTACCACATTCTTCTCTGAGGCTGAGTTAGACCAGGCCACCTTCCTCAGATGGTCTATCATGGACCATCCAGGCAGGACAGTCTTTGTCTGTACTGCTCTTCCCTTGTTCTTCCCATACCCTACCTGTACTGCTAGTCACCCCCAAACATCACTCTATTCTGTAAGTCTTTCATCACCCACTGTTAACCCTGCCTCATCTCCCCTCAACTCCTGTGTTGGTGCCATGGTGTTCTCCAGGCACGCCCCCAACACATTTGGAAAGGTGGGTCTGACCTCTGAGACCCCTAGGGGCTTCTCACTGCTCCCCAGATGTAGCTGGGGTCTCCTGTGGTCTTGCTGTTCTCCACTTTTCCTGAAGCCCTCCTCTGGCTCAGGAATGGTGGATGAGGGGAAGCCTCCCAGGATGAGCTTCTGGGTGACCTGGACAATGCCTCCCTCAATGAGCTGACAATGTCTCTCAAACCTGAGCTGGCTCAGACCTGAGCAACCTTCTAGCGATCTCTTTCCACAGAGCCTGGTTCTTCAGTTAACCTTGGTCTTTCTGTATCTATGACAGTCTTAGCTTGGCTACTTAACACATTGCTTTCTGTCTCTCTCAGTCACAATGCCAGCTTCAGGAAGGTGCTGTGGCTCAGAGAACAATCTCCCCAACTATGACATATTTTTGCATGCTGAGCGACTTGATATAAGGGGAATTAAAAGCTTTCAACCCACGCTTAGAATCAAAGTCCTCCATCCACCCACACTGAAGGAGATTACCTCTGTGTGGAGTTCCTATTATCTGCACAAAGACTAGACAGCATCAGAAAAGATATAGGTGCCCTTCCCCACCTGACTGGGGGCTGGTGTGGGCTATTTATCTCAGAACGGAAGATTAAGTACCATACCTACTTTCTTTACAAGATCATAGTTAAAACTTGGGCTCATTCAAGCTCCAGATGGGATCTCCATGCAAGCTAAGTTCTATCCCAGATCCGTGCATTCTCCATGGTTCTCATTGTCAACCCTTATAGGAAAAGGGTGTACACACGTCTCTGAGTGTGGCCGGGCTGTGACCGCCTGCCTGTTACTGTTGTTAGGTGTCCTGCTCAGTGTGTTTCAGGGAATGTTCAGAGGGAAGAAGGGAAACTTTGTCTCTACAAAGACCAGTCAGCTTTGTTACCTTTGAACCAATGTCTACACTAGCACCTGCCACATAAGCATGCTTTCTGTAAATTGATGACATTTTCACTCCTTGTGGTTTCACGAGGCCATGACTGCTTAATTACATGTCCTCAAGTCCAGGGTCCTGTCTCAAATCTTTTAGAAAGTGTTCCCCTTGCTGGGCGATGGTGGCACACGCCTTTAATCCCAGTACTTGGGGGGCAGGGGCAGGTGGATTTCAGAGTTCGAAGCCAGCCTGGTCTACAGAGTGAGTTCCAGGACAGCCAGGGCTACACAGAGAGACCCTGT
>NW_022196906.1:48365425-48373232 GCF_008632895.1 Mastomys coucha | reverse complement strand
AAAAAAAAAAAAAAAAAAAAGAAAGTGTTCCCTTTCTATATGTCCCCATATTCCCTTCTAACATGGTGCTCCCCACCCTGAATTAATATTCTTCTCCCAGAATATTAATTTTCTAGCTCTGGTCACAAGTTTGATGTCTTCTCAGGATAAACCAAAAGGCTGCACATTCTCGTAGCCATCATTATTCTACGCCAATGATCATTGGCAGTTATAATAATTATTATCCTGCCCTGTAATTCCAGTTGCAGTTGCTGGCCTGGTGAGGTCTGAGTTGACTTGGGTGGTGTGTACGCATTGTCATCTGCAAGGCTGCCTCTGGAAACACAAGTAGGTAGGTTTGCTGAGGGGCAGAGGTGCCCAGCAGTTCTCTCTCCACCGGCTCTCGCTCAGATAGCTATGAGAATATCCCCAGAGGTGCTAGGAGGAGGAACTGCCAGTGGTGCTACTAGGGGAGCTGTACTATTTGAAAGAAGCTCCTGGTACCTCTCCTAGCCCAGGACCTATCCAGAGCACTGGAGGTACAAAGCTATACAGAGAGAACCTTATAGAGTCTCTGGCCAAGAGCAACCTTTCTCTGCCTTTTTACTAATGGCCTGGCCTGATACAAAAAAAGGCTCAAAGTCTCTCCTGCCAGGGTCTGCAAGTCCCCACCATGCTACATGCCAGTTTTCTTCAGAGGATTCTGCCTCGCCCATCTCCACAAGCTCCCAAGATAGTGCTGATGGATCTTCAAAACAGGACCCTGGTGTCCTGTTAGGCCTGACACCAGCCCCTGCTTCTCTCTGAATAAGACAGGCAGGTTGTTGTCTCTGGGACTTTACTTACACACAACAGCCCAGAGAAACTTCTCCAGAGACAATAGAATCCCTTTGTGAGCTTCCTTCAGAGAGAACCCTAAGTTAAGTGCCTGCCTTGAAGAGGCCTGAGTGTTGCCTTTCTGTTCAAGGGGTGGGAGCTCTTCTGCTAGTCAGGGAAATCCTCCACAAAGGCCAACATTAGTTCCTAGAAGGTCAACCAAACACAGCAAGATGCTGTGGGGAAAGGCAGCAACAGGAAGCGAAGGGTAGGCTGAGCCTTGACTGAACACAGGTGTGAACACATGGGGGTCACAGTCTGCTCCCCTGCATCCCAGCTGCAGAAGGAGAAATCCATTCCCAGAAAGCTGTCCCCTCTGTCCTGATGTAAACATTTGGATAAAAGAGGAAGATGCTGGGTATCTCAACACGGCAACTTTGAGACGGGAGTTGCATCAGCACCCCATGCAGAACATGAAGTGCTCTGTCTCCACATAGGACTTCCCAAGGCGACCCATCTGAACACAGTCATGGAGAAAAGAAATACAGGACTGGATGGGCAGAACTGCCCCATTACCCATTTTTCCTCTCTTGCCAATCGCTCCTCTTTCGCCTTTTGGGCCCTGGAGACCAGGCTGTCCATCGGATCCATTGTGGCCTGGTAACCCACCAGCTCCTGGAGGTCCTGTGCCAAGCATCGAATGGGCACAGTTAACATCTTCACTGAAGGTGATGATTTCCCTTCTATGCTGTTTCCCACATCTTCCTGCCTTTTCCCGACCTCCTTCTAGAACAGGGAGGGTCTGGTGCATGGATAGGGGGGCAGGTCTCAAGTTAGAGCCACAGAAAAGGACATGGATGTGGGCAGGATGTGGCTGCACTCCATCCCTCCACCACCAAAGGACCTCCAAAGTCCTTGGATCCTGGGCTCAAGCCTTCCATAGCTGCCCCTGGAACTAAGAAATGGGTACTTACCTGGTGGGCCTGGTGGTCCTACAACAGAAAAGAGAAATTAGATGAAAAAGCCACAGGAGGTCAAATGAGAAACCAGTACCACAAACCCCTTCCCTCCTTAAAAATGTCTTCGTTACCTGCTAAGAAAACAATCTCGCATTGTTTATTATTTATAGCTTGTTATGGTTTCCCCTGAGGGAAAAGCAGCTTAGCAAAGACTCATTTGCTAATCAAACTATTTTGTTAATTACATTCCAATAGGTCTAGAATAATTTCTGAGCTGGTTTCAATATAGATTCATATATCAATTATCTTGGAAACAGGTCAAACTAATTATCTGGGGGCCAATGGAAACACAAATTCCCATACATCCTTGGCGAAGCACAGGTGTCAGTACATGTCGCTTCAGAGCAGAACACATTAGAACACTTTATAAGAGCCACCCCGCCCCATCCCCAGCCACCTTGTCTCCTCTAGGACACTGAGGCGTAACTCTAGCCCACACTGGCTTTATGGACCTGTATTTTGTTGCATGAAATAGCCTGAGAAAGTCTGAGAGATCAGGTCAGGTGACAAACACGTTCTTTAGTGTGAAGTGATCCGAGGACCTAAGTGGTTTGGATGAATCATTTACACAGAACTGAGCAAATGATTTTGCTTTAAAAAAAAAAAAAAGGCATATCTTACTGTTAGCTAGACTGAACACTTGGGCTAGCCAGCAAGGCTGTAACATGAGAAAACTGAGTTCCTTGTGTTTCTCTAGCTAATACATAATGATTCCCAACTTGAGCCTTTGCCTATTCAGAGGCAAGCATTTCTAAACATATATCATGCACACCAGACTCCACTAAGAAATCTCAGTGCTAGTATCTGCTGTGTTCATAGTCTATGAGAGGATGGTAGAGCCTTTAAGACCACAGGGCAGTATGGAGGGCTAGATAAAGAAATAACTCCCAGGTTAGTGGGGAAGTGTCTGGCCACACTGAAATTTGAGAAGAGCTCCCAAAAAGGCGATCCTTGGACTGTGGTCCTAAAGAGACAGTGAGCCTAAGAAGTCAGTGTATATAGGCCCAACTGTAGCGGGCCTTGCTGCCCGGACGGCGCAATAACGACCAAACACCGAGACTTCTTCTCTCGACGGTTTACTCAGGAAATTTCTTTTGTGTTACAGCCTTTTTTACGTTTCTAAGTGTTACAGCTCTTTTAGGTACCTAAGTATTATAGCTCTCCTAGGTTCCTAAGTGTTACACAGCTCTTTTAGGTGTTACGGCTCTTCCTGCCTCCTAGGCGTCGCCCACCTCCATGGAATGGCACTTCTTGCTTCTAGGTGCTGCGGCTCTTCCCGCTTCTGCAGAATGGGCTGCAGCGGCCAGCGGCCCTGCGGCAGCTGAGGCTGAAGCAGCGGTGGCAGCGGCTCTTTCTTCTGCATAGTCGCCGCTGCTCTTGCTCCTACATAATAGCTGCTGCTCTTGTCTCTACGTAGTCCTTGCTGCTCTTCTTCTGTGGAGTCGCCGCTGCTCCTGCTTCGCAGCTGCTCTTGCCGCTGCTCTTGCTTAGGCGGAGTGGCGTGGAATGGCCCCCCGACTGCCTGGAGAGCGCCCCTTTTTATACCCGTGCCCAAGCCCTCATGGTTCTACTGGATTGGTTCCCTGGCAATCTCCTCATTAGCATACACCTGCTTGGGAGGGGTTTGGTAGCATGCACCTGCTCGGGTTTGGCGCATGATTGGTTAGCATACACCCGCTCGGGAGACACCTAATTTGCATGAGCCCACTTGGGAGAGAAGCCAAGGTCTGAACTTGGTCAGAAAGGAACTATTACGGCTCAGGATGTGAGATAGAATAAAAGGATTGCCCATGCTTGTGAGGTGGACAAGGCCGTGGATGGCCCGGACAGCTAGAAGCCCCTGAATGCCAGGACAAGGTGCACAGACTCTGAGAGGTAGGCTCCTGAGCGAAGTGTGTTGCTGGGACACCAATGTAGATCTGAGATGTTCTTTGTAGTTGGAAGATGAGTACAGCGAAGTTACCTAGACAGAGGCAGATGAGCTGCTGCACAGAGAAGCAGACAGGGGTGCTGTGGGGGGAAAATACACAGACCTTTGAGGTGAAAGTCAGGCACAGTTGTGGGAAAATGTGACAGCTGAGTTGCAGAAAAAGCTAGAAATTCAAAGAGTATCTCCATGGCATAAGGAAGACTCCATGTCCAATTGGAAGTAGGTGGGGAAAATTTAGATAAACGGATTCTAGGACATTGATGAACAGAGTCTAGGGACATAGGATTCTTGGGAGAATGGTGTCTGTGAGTGCTTTCAGAGTGCAAGGATTTTCAGGAATTTCAGGCCTTTCACAATAGCTCAATTTTCTTTTCAGGGGATAACGCTAACCAAGTAACTGAAGGACTTGTATAATAAAAACCTTAAGAAATTGAAGAAGATGTCAGAAGATGGAAATATCTCCCATGCTCATGGACTGCTTAATATAAGATTAACGTAGTGAAAATGGCCATCCTACCAAAAGCAATCCACAGATTCAATGTACTTCCTTTCTAAATCCCAACCCAGGTTTTCACAGAAATTGATGGGACAAATTTCAGTTTCCTATGGAAACACAAAATAAACAGAACAGGTAAAGCCATCCTGAATCGTAAAAGAATTGTTGGAAGGAGCACCATTCCTGATTTCAAGCTGTAATACAACAGTATAGTAATAAAAACAGCATGGTGTTTGCATAAAACAAACATATTGATCAATGGAATTGGATTAAGGACATAAGTCTAGACACCTATGGACAAAGCCAGAAATACACACTGGAAAAAAACTAGCATCTTCAACAAATGGTGCTGATCAGTTTGGATATCTGCACATAGAAGAAGGCAAATAGATGGATACTTATCGCCTTTTATAAAACTCATCTCTAAATGGACCAAGGACCTTCACATAAGGCTAGATATACTGAATCTGATAGAAGGGGAAGTGGTGGGATAGCCTTGAACTCATTGGCACTGGAAACAACTTTCTGAACCAAACACCCATAGTTAGCACAGGTACTAGAAACAACCGTTAATCTATGAGACCTTACGAAATGGAAAAACTTCTGAACTGGCAAAGCACACCATCATTTGGACAGAGCAGAAGGCTACCGTGAGTTTTCTAAAGATGAAACACAATGGCTGGGTATCTGCACATAGAAGAATGCAAATGGATGGATACTTATCGCCTTTTATAAAACTCATCTCTAAATGGACCAAGGACCATTGAAACACTTAAGTGTTTACTGTCCTTAGTCACCAGGGAAATTCAAATCAAAACTGCCAGTCAGAATGGCGAAGACAAGATCAGCCGGGCAGTGGTGGTGCACACCTTTAATCCCAGCACTTGGGAGGCAGAGGCAGGTGGATCTCTGAGTTTGAGGCCAGCCTGGTCTACAGAGGACAGCCAGGCTACAGAGAGAAACCCTGTCTCGAAAAACCAAAAAAAGAACGGCCAAGATCAATGAAACAAATGATAGCTCATGCTGGTAAAGATTCAGAAAAGGGAACATGTACTCACTGCTGGTGGGAGTGCAAACTTGTATGGCCACTGTGAGAATCAGTGTGGAGAAACCTCAGGAAGCTAGGCTTAGATCTACCTCAGGATCCAGCTCGACCACTCCTTCACATATACTCAAAGGACACCATATCCTACTATAGAGACACTTGCTCAACTTGGGAGAAAATCAAATAATATTGTTCTGTTAAAGGGACACATCCATAAAATGACTTCGAATGGCATGCTGTTATACTCGTAGATCAACATCTTGCTCAGCCATCATCAGAGAGGCGTCCTCCTGCCGCAGATGGGAAGTAATACATAGATTGACAACTGGACTACGTGGAGAGAGTCAAAGACCTTGGAATGCTCAATCATAAAATGATATTTCTTTATTGATTCTCTCCCCTCGGGGCTGCTCAGGGAACTATATGGGAGAGGAGGCATAAAGAGTACAAGAGACGGGGGTTGTAAGACTCGAGGGAAACAGTGTCTTCCAGACACAGCAGGGCTGACCCACATGTGAACTCAGAGACCAGTGGTGTGCACAGAAGCTGCTTAGGTTCGAGCCAGACAGGGTACCAGGGCAGAAGGTGCCAAGCGGACAGAGGCTCCTGCCCTACCAAGAAGCTATTGACAACTGATTGCAAAAGAAAAATTACTTTTCTTCAATTGAGTGTCATTGATTATGCAAACCACACTTAAGGGCAGGCCCCATGCCCAAGAGCAGAAGGCTAACCAAAAGGAACTCTGCGAGTCTGGGGAGAATTTTTGTTGTTGGTGGTGATGTCTCATGTAGCTTTGTCTGAGCACTTAAAAAATATTAATGGCTTTTTGCTTTTACATTATGGTTCCTGATATTGAGTTTTTATATGTTTTGGGGTGTGTATGTATGTGCGTTTCTTGTGCCTTTTCATTTCTCTTTTAATTTTTTTTCCTGTTTGTTTTTTAAAGAGAGAAAGAAAGTATATATTCAGACTTGGACGTGTAGAGAGGTGGGGAGGAACTGGGAAGGGAAACATGATCAGAATATATTGTAATAAAAAGATTTATTTTCATCACGTTGCACTCCTTTAATCCCAGCACTCAGAGGCAGGAGTGACGGGTATCTCTGTGAGTTCAAGGTCTGCCTGCTCTACATAGTAACTTCCAGGACAGCCAGGGCTACAGAAAACCTCTGTTCCAATTAAAACAAACAAACAAACAAACAAACAAAAAAACAACATTAAAAGTGTATAGTAATTTGCTGTGTCATTACTGTGTCTTTACCAGCAGGTGGCGCACGTGAAGGGCTGGTGGTGAACAGGAGTCAGAGGACCTCAGTTAATCAGTTACAGCGTGTGCCACAGTAGAGAAGCAGAGGACAATGGAAAGACTCTGTAAGGTGAATGTTGATGATGTCAAATGGGCATCAGGAGCTTCCAGGAGAGTCCCACAATCATGTCAGGGGTGAACTTTAGGGAGGAGTCCTCAGGTTCTCTATGTTTAGAATATATTAGCTCTTCACAGTCTTCTAATGAAATGCTTCTACTGCAGTTCCCAGAGCTCCACTGACTACAGTTCTGTTTGTATCCAGAGGCTTGCCCACCATGCTTCTTAAAATTAAATATCTGGGTGCCATCTGGAGAGTTTAGCTCATTCCGGGCTGAGAGGGGGGTCTAGAACCTGCATTTTTACTAGGTACCCCTGGTGAATGGCATGCTTGATTACAGATCCCCTAATACGAGGTGACAGCTTTCTAGAAAAATATTTAGTCACCACCAGCACATCTTTAAAAGGGTCCGCGTAAATGTGGGAGTCCCTGGAGAGTGGAGCCTCTGTTGGTAAGTATGCTACATCTAGCCTTGGCCTGTGGAGGCTTTGGAGCCATATGCTCTCTCCATGAGCACTAAGATGGCAGAGGTGTGAGGTAGCCACAGCATGGTGCTCTAAATAACCAGAGGAAGCAGTACTGGGAGGGTTATTCAAGCATCACTGGGTATTGGGAAGATAGAACTTTTGGTACGTTAAGCTGCAGATGTCTTACTGTCTGTGAACCAGAGCATGACCTAATTGGCATTGGCAAATTGTACACCTCTAGCCATATAATTGTACACCTGCCATATTGCTGTTTCTTCTCAAGTGGTGGGAGAAATGGAAAGTGCTAGCAGAAATGGAAGACTCTTAATGGAGGCAAGAAATACAGGTTTTGCATTTAATGGGGACATGACAATAAATAAGCATGGCCTCTAGATTGGGCACTGGTGCAGGATAACTCTGCAGGCTTTTGGGCTACCTGGCTCCACCCACAATCACCATTTCAAACATTAGGAAGAGAACTGTCCCTGCAGGTCTGCAACTCCCCTCCCAACAGCTCCCTGTTCACTTGAACAAGGCACCAGGGAACACAGCAGTGACTACAGGAAGCTCTTTTCCAGAGACTGATTTAAGAGAAAGAGGGCATCAAACTCACCAGAAACACCTCAGACGGTGAGGCCCGGGCTGCAGCTTTAGAGAGCACACACACACACACACACAGAGAGAGAGAGAG
>NW_022196906.1:48331924-48365098 GCF_008632895.1 Mastomys coucha | reverse complement strand
GAGAGAGGGAGGGAGGGAGAGAGGGAGGGAGGGAGGGAGGGAGAGAGAGAGCTTCACAGGTTTGAGGAAACCTGGGCACTTGCAATCCTGATTCTCTCTCCTCCCTGGCAAGGCAAGGGGTCCCTGGGGTATGGTTTTTCTGCCCGTGGAGTTGCTCCCCAACTTCCATACACTTAAAAGAAGTTTTTAAAAAGATGAATCTACTATGAAATTAGGCCTTTCTCTGGGGCTTGAACCTAGCTCTACCTAAATCATGCTCCCGCCCAGAATCCACAGTATTCTGTGAACCAAGGCTCATTGTCTGTCCCCACCCCCACAATAGACAGTATGGTCTGTCCCAAAGCTTTGCAACTAACACTTTTCATACTTAAGTTTTTAATTGAAGAGCTTCTGTATAAAAGGAGATTCAATTTCATGGGAGAAGAGAGTGTTGGTTTTTGAAAGCGTGTCCTGAGGTGAGAAAGAATTACCTATTCAACCCATTTCCACCATTCCCCATCCCGTCCTCACCCTCCTCTAAGTGGTCTCAATAGCTCCATCCTGCGCATTCACCGTGAGCCTGCCTCTCAGGTCTCTATAAAAACCAGAAAGAAGCTTTTTCTGCGCCTCTCAAGGCTTTTGTGCCCGTCACTCCATCCCTCTGAGCGTTTCTGTAGCACTCATTACTGTCGCATGTGCGAGCTCTGAAGAGGGACTTCCACAGACAGGAGGGAGGTGCTTACACCACTAGAGTTTCTGGACAAAGGATTGGGCTTTCTGAAGATATTTCATTTCCTGTGAGGGCTGAATGCCACCTAAGTAACTCAATTAGCATTTCCCAGGAAGCCACAGGATTACAGCCTTTCTCTCTGAGGCCAACTTAAGGGATGAGAGTCAGGCTTGGAATGGAGAGGCTCCGGCCCTTATGTCCTCAGCCAGGTAAGCCACAAGTTCATCCTTTTGACAAACTCACTCCCAAGTGTGGAGAGAAATTGAGGCAAACGCCTTAGGAATCGGCTAGGTTCCTGGCATCCAGGTACTGACTGTGTGGGACCGCTTTACCCTGGGAGGTGCTGAAGTATTCACAGCAGTACCTAGGGACAGCAGCCTCAGAGTCCTAGCAAAAGCTTTTGTCCTCTAGGTCTTGTGGACATCTTGCAGAGTGCACGGAAGTGTTTGCTCACCCCATTTCTGTTTTAATGAGAACATGATTAATTTCCCTCTCTCCTCAGGATGCTGACTGACCTTCTCAGGAGAACTCAGAATAGAGCATCCAGAGTCAGGCTCTACTGGACAGGACAGAGAACCCCTGGGCTTGGGGATAGTGAGGGTGACTGCTCTGAATCAAAGCTTCACAGGATCTGCCTGCCTTAAAGGTGAGGGGCAGGCTTCTGTCAGGCTCACATGCAGAAAAACATACTGGGCACATATGTTCCGGTACCCAGAAAGGCTGGGGAGAGAGGCTTCATACATTTGAAGCTAAACTGGCTGCATAGTAAGATCTTATCTTTTTTTGTTTTGTTTTGTTTTGTTTTTTGTCTTTCCAGACAGGGTTTCTCTGTATAGCCCTGGCTGTCCTGGAACTCACTCTGTGATCAGGCTGGCCTCGAACTCAGAAATCTGCCTGCCTCTGCCTCCCAAGTGCTAGGATTAAAGGCGTGTGCCACCACTGCCCGGCAGTAAGATCCTATCTTAAAAACAAACAAAACTAACCCCACCCCTACTTCAAAACAAAACAAACAGCAAAAAAACAAAACAAAACAACAACAACAACAAAAACCCAAAAAACCACAAAACCCCTCACGCACACACGTCTTTCTATTAGTCATTACTTGACCCAAGATTTGATACACCTCCCGGCTAGTTCTTTTTCATGTGTCCCTGAGCCACTGAGAAGTGGGAGTAAGGTGTACAGCCACCCTTTAAGTCCAACCTAGCACACGGAATACAGCACAAGAGATACTTCATAAAAGTGGCTCGGCAGACAATGTGCCTGCTGTGCAAGCCCAATGTTCTGATTTTGATCCTTGGACCTACATAAAGACAGAAGGGCAGAACCAACTCTGTACAGTTGTCCTCTGATGCTCCACCCCTACATCATACACAGACACAAAGATAATGAATAGAAATAGGAAAACATTAGTTCGTGACTGCCCAGCACAGTCATCCAGCACTGTCTAACTATGCTGAATATCTGATACGGGGAAATAATTCCACCGTGCTTCTCAGGAAAGGCAGCTCTACCAAGCACTTCTTTTTCCCTTCTTCATTTTCCTCTTTAAAACTTGTGGGTGAGAGAACATCCTTGGCCCTCGCTTAGGGTCACACACATTTCTAATTTCTCAAGTCCTCGCTATTTTCCATGACTACATTTCTGTGACAATACCAGAAAATAATGCTCTCATAATCATATTACAGTTGGTTTTAGCTCCATTAAAAACATCTGGTAAAAGAAAGACGGTGCATGTTTGTAACAGAGTGCCCTTAGGTGTGCTTTTGGGCCCCGACTCTTTGGCTAGCCCCAGTGTTCCACGTGGCCCTCCGGGGAGCAGCACGGACCTACCTGTAAGACAGATGCCCTGGGTGCTGTTGCACAGGTCTACCATCACCCGAATCTGGGAAGAGAGAGGTGATTAATAGCAAACAGTAGACAGTGGGCTTGGAAGATGTGCTTTTATTCAGATGAGCAGAAAACAACTGGGAAAAAGCACTAAGTAACTTCAGGACAATCTGCTCATGCGTGAGAAAAACAAATGACCAGGGAATGCTGAGAGCAGGAGAAATGGTCCTCCCCAGGGAAGAACGCACTGACACTGACTAGCTGCCCGATTCCAAATGGTGAGCCCCAAAACATACATGTAAGTAACATCATACAGACCGAGCAGAGTGTACTTGTGGATATAGGGATATTTGTGTGTGTGTATATATATATATTTATACATATAGGTTGTGTAATAACAACTGATGAAGATAAAAGCCATGAAAGAGAGCAAGGAGGGTGCATGGGAGGCTTAGAACAAGGAGACAGAAGGGAGAAATTATGTAACTATATTATAATGTCAAACAAACTAACTAACTAACACACACAAAAACCTGAAGAGCCATGCATACTGACACACCCAGCCCTTCCAGAGGCCGAGGTGAAAGGATGGCAAGTTCAGGGCTTTGTTTGGGCTACAGAGTGAGTTCAAGGCCAGTTTGGTCAATGCATGGAGACCCTATATCTAAAGTTAAAGAGCTGAGGATCCTGGTCAGTGATAGAGTACTTGCCTGGCATGCACGAGGCCCTACAGTCAGTCCTTATGATAGCCTCAAACTGTGAAGAAACCTTTAGAAGACCCATGTATATTTGATATAAGTGGCTTCCTTCAGCTTCGGAGAAGACAGAGGGGATCCCTTGGGAATCCAGTTTTCACACTCTGGTGATGAGCAGATTCCCAACATCTGAAAAGCTTGCTATGCGAGCCTTGCTATGTGACCAGTAGAAGGTATTTAAACTCTCAACATGCTAGTAATCCATCCACCTGCCTGAAGGGCTGAGCTAACTCAGCCCCCAGTACATGGAAAGTACTCCTCACTGGCTGAGCTCCTCAGACCATGGGACACTCTTGGTCACAATCACTACCACAAGGGCTGAGCTTGAGGTCCACCCTTCCGTGCACGGCTGACCTATCGTTCTCTGCTCTGCTCCCCAGAACCAAGTGTGATGATCTCAGGTCCACAGGTTGAGATGTGGATAAAACACAGAGTGGTGGACATGCATTGGTTTATGTAGGGCAATGGTGCACGGACAAGATCTTTAGTATGATTCCATACTGGTAAGTTTAAGATACCATGGGTGTGTGTGGGGAGAACATCACATGAGATGGAGTTGGAGAACCAGGTGGAAGAAACTGTACTAAGCTCAACATGCCATTTAATCTTTTCTTCATGGGTTGTACCTTCACTTCAATTACTTTTAGTTTTTTGATCTGGAAGGAAGGCTCAGTGGTTATGGGCATTTGCTGTTCTTGGAAGGGCTAAAGTTCAGTTACTGCCTGCAACTTCAGATCTCGGGCACCCAAACTCTTCCTCAGGCTCTGGAGGCCTCTGGACTTGGGTGCTCGAATGCACACAGACAGATATAGATACACATAATTAAAAGTAAAAAACAAACAAACAAACAAACAAACAAAAAACTCAAAATCTCTTGGCTTGAAGAAAAGGTGATTTACTTTCTTGTGTTGGATCCGTTTGTTAGTGGATCCAGAGGGAAGCTCATCCTGGTGTGTGTGTGTGTGTGTGTGTGTGTGTGTGTGTGTGTTCCAACAAAATTTCTTGAGTGCTATAGAAAGAGGTTTGTGGGCTAACGAGTGCACATCACACATTTACACAAATGTAGTAAAACTGAACTGTGCAAGGAATACAAGTAGGTTCTTTTTATCTGCACTCATAAATTCAGCCAACTACAGGCTGAAAAGAATCATGCTTTGCACTGAAAACGTGCCGACTTCATTTGTCATTCTCTGAATGATACCACAATTATGTGCACAGAATTTATACTGTCTGAGGCATTATAAGGAATCTAGAGATGACTTAAAGTAGACAAGAAGACACACATAGGTTACATTCAAATGCTACACTATTTTATATAAAGGGATATGAGCATCTTATAAATTTGGTATCTAAGAAGGGGCATAGAATAAATCCCCTGTGGATGCTGGGTGTGGGGGTGATGTGTTCTATCATAGGATAAGATCTAGATGCTAACTAATACCTTGTGGATGTCTCAGGTGCCTCCACTGCCCAACAGCTCTCTGAACTGAAGCGTATTGGGCACTGCTCATTTCTAATAGTGCCCCTGTCTACTCAGGGCACACAGCCTGCTGGGGGGTGGGGATGAGGGGAAGAGGCTCCACTCTAGGTCCACTGTACTCTATAAAGGCTTTGATAATTATCTTAACATGGCCAGACGCCCCCCCCCCCCATGGATTCACTGCATTTTAGTTACTTTTATAAATGAATGTAATCAGCTACACCGTGAAAAAATTTATTGTCTTTAAAAAATATATAATTGCGCATTGAGCAGCCCAGAAAAGACTTCACAATGATTCATCTGTTGCCTGGGGGATCACAGCGGAGGCTGGTTTGCCACAGCCAAGCATCAATAGGGAAAATGAGCCTTTCTTCCTGACACTCATTACTGGTCTGGGACAGGCACAGCTGGAAACTGTGGGGAGGCAGTTTTCATTTCCTGACCTGTTAGCTTCATTTATGTGCTGAGTGTCAATTTACATGTTTTATAGGAAATTATTTTGATCTTCTCAGAAATATTCTCTTAATAAACTTAGGCACCATAACTCTATATTTGAAACGAAACATTCTGTATGAAAATGTGAGGTCATAAAGCCAGAAGTGACCCCCACCAACACCCCCCACACACACCCCACCATCACAATGATTAAGAATTTCAATGACAATCTAAAAATTAAGAATCAAAAGTCACAAAACCTAGATTGCCAAACTCCAGAGTCATATTGGTATAGAGGGCTTCTTGGGTTTTGATTTAGGACTTCAGGGTGTAGAAGTGGAAGAGGCCTTCGAAGCCATTACCCTGGGAGGTGTTAGGCAGGCTGTGTCTACATCCCTGTCTCCATCCAGGCTCCCCAGCCCTCTGGAGGCCATTGCCTTGGGCCAGTCATACTGTCTCACCAATGGCTTTTTGTTGGCTCCCCTGAAGGAAGGGGAGCCGGCACTCCAGCTCTGTGAAAGGACCGAGCCGGCACTCCAGCGGCCTCACCAGTTTTGTGTTTTATCTTGGAAACACTATTATCAATGCTATGTTGTTTATGTATGGAGTTAGTCACCCCATGTTCCTGGTAGGAAAAGTATACAAGGATTTCTGGACTGGAATTTTTCATTGCAACATGGTTTGTGTAGCAAGATGAAGCAAACGACCTTAACATAACAGGTTTTATATTGATGACCTATTATGTCAAAAACAATGTGATGGGTCAGAATATACTTTCTAGAAAAGTGGCTTTGACGTACTGCTAGATTAAAAAAAAAAAGCAAATAATAGCCATGCAACACAACAATGAGCCCTGCCAGGGTACCTCCCTGCATACCTTCTCTTGGCTCAGTGAAATAGTGTTTAAATGCCAATTTGGGGGCTGGTGGGACTGAAGATGTAGCTCAGTGGGTAGAGTACTTGCCTACTTTGTAAGAACCCTGGTTTCTATTGCCAGAACTGTACAAAACCAGACTGGAGCACACCCTAATCCCAACAGCCTGGACTACATCAGATTCTGCCTCAACCCCCAAAATAAAAAGCCGATAAACATGATAAACATAGCTTAGTCCTATGTTTCTAGGACAAAAGCCGTTCCTTAGGACTATTCTTAATTGTGTAAATTACTCTGATGAGCATGTCAATGACCTAACAAAAGCTCCCAGCATCTGATAATTGGCCTGCCGTTATCAGATTCCTTGGAGACAAAAGACTCTGAGAAAGTTCCTTACTGGCAGTTCTAACCACAGTCGATGAAAGATGACCCAGAGGTCTGAAGTTGTGGTCAGATAATCTGGACTCAGTCTAGAAAGGCAGGCTCTTCCTCCTGGCCACTGTGTGAAGAAAATTTGCAATCCCAAAAGGAACACCCAGTTTGCCTTTGTTTAAAAATTAAAAAAAAAAAAAAAAAAAGATACTCGAGGCCAGCCACCTGCAGGCACCTAACCAAAACTGAAGCCTTCCTTACTTCTTCCTCCCCAAACCTAGCTTTAAACGTAAATACAAAGTACTCTGTCCTTGGCAGCAAGAGCCACGAAATTAAACAAAGCAGTCGCAGATAAGCCAGTTTAAAGAGCATCTTGCCTTCAAAGAGAATGTGTGGCTGTGTGTGGTGGTGCTCACCTGTAATCTGCAGGTGGGAGGCGGAGGTAGGAGGACTACAAGTTCAGGCCACTTTAAGGAGAAGACATACACACGCGCGCGCACACACAAACACACACGCATGCACATGCACGCATACAGACACCCACAACACACTCGCACACACGCACACAAACACACTCTCACTCTTTGAAGAGAGTGAGGGGAGTCAGAATGTTTATATTTTAAAACTGTGGTAGGAGTGTTATAAAACTGAGACTGTGCGATTTTTTTTTTTTTTTGATATGAAGTCCCTTAGTCTGTGAACCGTTTTCCATATTCATCACAAGCTCTTGAAATCCCCATTTGATGTGATGGAGCTGCCCTAAGGCTCAACAGTGCAACTCTGAGGGCCCAGGTAAGCCTGGTCTGCTCATCTTCTTGTCCTTTATTCTTCTGGGGTCCCTAAGGACCCAAGGGAATCCTCCTCCTCCCGAACCAGAGCTGTCTACAGTGAGCTTTACAGTGACAGTAGATGGCTGTCAGTCAGCTCCGCAGCATGGCTCTTCCTGATCTGGACTGGAATAGCAGTGCGCGAATACAGGGAAATTCAAGAAATATTTGCTCAGCTGTGGAAAGGAATGTGTCCCTCACCACTGACACCGTGCTTTCCTTACGGGAAGTAACATTGGTGCTGTTGGAGTTCTGAGAGTCACACCCCAGAGCATGGTCTTTTGCCCAAACTGAGGACTTTATTTCTTTATGAATGCTGCAGTCTTTCTTTAGCACCCAGACTGGACTTGAAGTAGTCAGATTCTTCCTGTCTCTGTCCCCAGGTGCTGTGGCCCTCTGTCGGCTTGTGTGCTCCAGAGCAATGTAAGCATGCTGGGGGTGCTGGGGGAGAGATGGCTCAGTGGTTAAGAGCACTGACTGCTCTTCCAGAGGTCCTGAGTTCAAGTCCCAGGCTCACAACCATCTGTGATGGGATCTGAAACCCTCTTCTGGTGTGTCTGAAGACAGTGTATAGTGTGCTCACGCACATAAGATAATTTATTTTTTTAAAATGCAAGTGAGACTCCAGTTTTCTTTTGTTTGTTTTGTGTGGCTGTTGTAGGGGATGGTAGGGGAGGAGGTGAATCCAGGGCCTCACACTCGCTTCACAAGCATGCTGCTCCCAAGCTATATACATACACACAGCATGTGCACCCCTCCGCACAGAAATTTCAATCTAGAGTTCTTACTCAACACAATTTTGTAAAATGAAGAAAAAGAAACTACTGAGAAAACCAGTATAAGACAGAAACATATCTACTTAAAAGGGGAACATTGAAGAAGAGATGGGTGAAGCTAAAAATTACTTTCCTTTTAAATAAAGAGACAACAAAAATATGTATAGTGAGTTCCAGGAAGCGCCTTTGGTCCTTACATGTTATATAATTGAATCCTTCTGTTTACTTACAGCTTATGTATGTCTGTTTTTTTTTTTTCTTCTTTAGAGCACCGGTTCTCAACCTTCCTAATGGTGACCCTTTAATAAAATTCCTCATGTTGTAGTGACTCCCAACCATAAAATTATTTTGTTGTCACTTCATGAACTGTAATTTTGCTACTGTTATGAATCATAATGTAAATATCTGATATGCAGGATATCTGATATGTGACCCCTGTGTAAGGGTCATTTGACCTCCAAAGGGGTCATGACCCACAGTTGAGAACCGCTGCTTCAGAGCCTGAAGGACCTGCTGAAGGTCACACAGCTAGCTTGGCGGTCAGTGTGAAGGCACCATCCAGTCCCAGTGATTATGTTCTTAGTGGAGGTTTAGGTCATATAGAAACCCACAGTTTGATATTTATTTAGCTTTTTGTGTGGTATGTGCTGGGGATCAAACCTGGGACATATGCCTGTCAGTTATGCCCTCTTCTTCTGAGATAATTTTTAGATTTGTAAAGATCTTTTCTCATGGAAAAGAGACTTCTCAGAATTAAGGTGTCCTCCTTTTTCTGAATACATTCTTATACAGGTTTCTCTTTCTTGGCAGGTCACATTCAGTCGGCAAGCATGCCCAGTATTCTCCCGTTTCTGAACCAGTTCACTTCTGTTCTTTCTCATTTGTCTTGGATGCCCTCAGAGCCCTGACTAGATCTGGAGAAGGGACTCCTTTTCCTTCTGCCTAGCCACCAAGTTCCTTTTCGTAGTTCTAGACTGTAGATTTTCCTCTCCACTGTAATGCTACCATCCTGACCACAAACAAGTCTTTTCTTGCCTAGATTAATATAATAACTCCCTAGCCTTCATCTTGCTTTGAGCCCATCTACACACCTCTGACCACATCATCTCTCTTCCTAGAAAACCATCCTCTGACTTCCACTGATAAAGGGATCCCAACAGCTTCTAATTGCTCACTGGCTTTATTCGCAATAGTGGGAATTAAATTTTTTTCTAGCCTAGCCAGTCAACCTTGATTCCATTTCTCCTGCTCAAGGTCTCCAGTTTAGGGGGTGCCTGGCCAGGGTCCTTCTCTCTCACTGTTGTCAGTCCAGTCCCTAGACACTCAAGTCAAGAATTGCACTTTAAGCATATCCCCTCCTTCTTGCCCAGACTCATAAAACTGTTCTTCCATAACAGCAGTGATTTCTTTCATTGTTAGGCTTAAACCCAGAGCCTTGGTACACAGCACAGGCTAGTGTGTACTCTGCCAGCAGCTCCATGTCCAGCCTCTGAGCACCTCTTTTCCTCATGGGTCCCATCCTTATCTCATGGCTATAAGAGATTTCCTTTTAACAATCTTCTTACTCAGAGATTTTTCTACTAGTGTCCTCGAAAGGGAGAGGGCATTTTTTTTTCTTCTTCTAATGAGCAAAATTCTAGATTGTGCCCATCACTATGGAGTTACTGTAAGCAACAAATTGTACAAGTGTTTTAGAGCCCCTGCCCAGCATTGGACCTTGGGCACAGTTACCCACAACTCACTCCTGGTCCTCTCCGGGTCTTGGCTAGAGCCAAGGAAGCTCTCAAAGCTCTCAGCAGTTCAGGAACACATGAAACTTTTCAGTAGCAAATGAAGAGACTACTTTGTTGCACTCAGAACAAACTTCACAAATTGCATTTTTGAAAGATCTTCAGCTGGTCTTTTTGTTTTAACTTTACCTTTCAGTAAAGAAAATTGTGTCCTGAACTTTAGTTAAACTAGAAGTAAATTATATCTATTTAAGACATAGAGCTGTTAAAACTCGGAGATCTACATAAAAGCAACTAATGAGCTTGAAAAATGCTCTCTTTTTTTGGTGGCAGAAGCACAACCTAAAAGCTCCAGCTTCTTTCACACAATGTGACCTTTAGTCTGCAGATAAAAATGCGTGTAAATTAAACTTGAATGTCAACTAGATTTAGCCAAGGATTCTTTTTTATGGTGGGGGTGGGGTGAGGGCCATGAGGAATGTAGAAGAAAAAAAGATGTCTTAGACCTAGAAAAAAATTTTTAAACTGCATAAGTGTGTTCTTTCAATAACTACTATTCTGGTGACTCCCTCCTTGGTAACCAACCATATCCTGGGGTACACAAGACACCCCCCCCCAGGAAAGAAGTTATCCCTCCTCTTTTAGAAGTACTTACTTTTCTGTCTCCCCTTCAGATTTTCTTAATTTTCAAAATGAAAGCATGAATTCTTTTGTTTGTTTGGTGTTTTTGAATGCCAGTAATAGGAACCAGCAGAAGCTAACAGTAGAAGAGACACAGGAAAAAAAATAACAATGGCTTTCAGAAGTATTCCACCTGTCACTGTGTCATACAGCAGGGTGGGGAGCCAGGAAATCCTACACCTTGAAGACTTCTGTCTTGCTGCCAGATGAAGGTTAATTCTGATTTGCTATTTATTTATTTATTTATTTGCTTATTTTGGGTGTTTCTGGGGAATGGAGCCAGGGCCTTTTGCATGCTAGGCAAACATCCATCATTCAGCTATACCCCCTGTCCCCTGTTGTGCTGTGAGTGACATGAAGATGGGTTATTTTGATGGCAATCTAAGCTTCTTGAGGCCACATAGTTTCCCAAAGTAGCCACTGATAAAAGTAGATCACAGGCACCTGGGATGCTGGAGGAATTTGGGAGCAGATAGTAAGCTCAGAGCTCAGGGCAAGAGGGCTCACAATTGCATAACACTATGGCTGGCTTCCCATCTCCCACCTCCCAGTTGTTACGTTGAAGCAACGTGCTAGCATCAGGAAATGATAGGAACCAGTGAGGTGAGCATGGGGGCAATGAGGACACAAAAGCAAAGCGTCATGAGTGACGCAATGCCCTTATAAAAATAAAATGGGTGTTTTGTTTCGTGTGAGACCTAATCTCACTATGGCCCCTGGATGCCCTGGAAACTCACTCTGTAGACAAGCTTTGTCTCCAACTCAGAGATCTGCCTGCCTCTGCCTTCTGAGTGATGGTATTAAAGGTGTGTGTTACCACATCCAGCAATGATCCAAAATGAGGACTCAGAAAGTACTTCTGTCTTTGGAGGGTGTTGAAGACCCTGCTATTAAAGTTACAGTCCACCATGTCTGGATAGCCTTCCAAGTTTAGCCTTCTGAGTTTGGTGCAAAATGGAAGATTCTCTTTCTCAGCAGGGCTTCTTTCCCCTTCTTTGCCTGACCTTATCTGGAGAGTGTCTCTAAACACAGATGCCTAACCTTATCTGGAAGATGACCTCACATGGAACTTCCTGTAAGTGCTCCACATAAGATCTTCCTACCATACGGTAATTAGGTACCATGTTATGACTAATCAGCTTTTTCCATCCATAGCCCTAAGAGCCCATGTATACTTTACCCCATGTAATCATAACTATGAACTGGAATATGGTCTACCAGACACTGAGTATGCTGGCCTGTAGAATCTAGACTTCTCCATTACTCCAGGCTGTGAGAAGTAAATTTCTGTTGTTTTAAAGAACCCAGTCTCTGGTATTTTGTTACTAGCGTCTCAATAGATTAAGGTAGTGCCTCTTTTTGGCTTGTCTGTGGTCCTGGGAATTGAACTGAGCATAGGGCTTTTCACATGCTTAGCTCAAGCTCTACCACTGAATTTCATCCCCAGCCCAGGGATTTAAAACGAAAACTTACTGAAGACTTGACTCCGATACTAGGTTCTGCTTTTATATTATCTTCAAAATTCCTAGAAACTGCATGAGACAGTTATTACAGATAAGAACACAGAGGCTTGGAGAAGTCAAAGATGCCCAAGGTTACCCAGCTACCAGCTGAAAACCCACTTGACTTCCGTGTCCACTGTGTTCGTTCCTATATACTTCAGGGGTCATTTAGGCATACAGTTTGGATAAGGACCTAACAGTGAAGGAAGGATTCTGTATTTCTCAAATTATGGGTGGGTACATGAGGTGGGTGACATCACAGCAGGGAGCTAAAGCTCATCACAGAGAGATCTTGGGACAAGGGCTCTGGGAGAATCTGTGGGCTGAGAACCCATCCTTTGACAAAGATTCCCTTGTCAAGCATCCTCAGCCTGTGATGTAGTGTGGTTCCAGGTGGGCTTGCTGTCTCCCTGGGGTGAAGAGGCCCTTTTTAGTATATGGCTTTGAGTTGGAAATGGTCAGGGAAAAGATGAGAAGAGATGATTCAATGGGTTCTACAAGGCAGTATTCTGCTCTGGTTGGAAGGCTCAGCGGGCTTACTCCTACTGCCTCTGCTGCTTTGGCTGGAAAGAGATGAGACTAGACCAACCCCGAGGTAGGCTTTACTAAGTTCTTTTTAATAGCTCTTTGGGAACAGGTCCACATGGCATCATGCCATTCATTTGGTCAACATCGTTTCCCTATTCTCATGGCTCCAGATGCTCAGTCCTAACCCACTATTTTTTCCCATATGTCCTTAGATGACCATGGCGATTTTATATAGCTGTCCCACAGATGCTGTCTGCAGACCTTCTGCCACCAAATCCACAGATGCTTGAGTCTCTGTGCAAGATGGCACAGGATTTGCATATAAGGTGTGGATATATTTCTATATACTTGAAACCATGTCTAAGTGAATAGTGACAAGAAAAAACACCCCACAACTTTAATACGTAAACAATTATTTTCAGACAGATGTGGTGACACATGTCTGTAACACTAGTACTTCAGAGGCAGAAGCAGGTGGATCCCAAAGTTCAAAGTCACCCTCAGCTATTAAGTTGGAGACCAGCTTTGTTACAGGAGACCTGACTCAAAAACTAAACTAAACTAAACAGGGCTGGAGAGGTGGCTCAGTTGGTGCCGTGACTGTTGAACAAAGGTGAGAATCTGAATCTGGATCCTCAGCACCTACGAAAAGCTGGGCATAGCAGTGAACCTGTAATTCCAGCATCGTACAGGGCAGGGGCAGTGGCGGCAGAAGGATCCCTAATGCTTACCAGCTTGCCAGCTTAGCCAGAACAGCTAGCTTCTGGTTCAGGGAGAGAGCCTGTCTTTAAAAGAACTGGGGGTGGGGAGTGACAGGGAAACATGCTTGACAGCACCCTCTGGCTCCCATATATACATATATGTGCATGCTTGCAACATGTGTGTACACGTACAGACACAATATGATGGAGAGCAACTGAGCCAGAGCCAGAGAGAGAGAGAGAGAGAGAGAAAGAGAGAGAGAGAGAGAGAGAGAGAGAGAGAGAGAGAGAGAGAGAGAGCCCTCAATTATTTTTAATGTGTGTTGGATTGCATCTGTAGCTGTGGAATTGATGGATACAATAGAATGAAGTGTGTTAACACTATATGTTTTCTTAGTGCATATGCAAAGTTAGGTGTTCATGAAGAAGGTTCTGAAGGCTGTTGTGAAGGGGTCAGCTCTTCTTCTGCATACTAGCATTACCTAAGGCACAGCCAGATTTAGGGGTGGGGGAGGTGCCAAAGTACCAAGACCAACGGCCAAGATCCTAGCAGAGATGTTACTTCAAGTTCTCCCTCCACCATTAACCCCTAGGACAACTTCCTGACATCCGAACTACCCACATAGTGTCAGGTTTTCTCTAGTAACACTGCCTTGGCACAAATGTCACCCCGAAGGTACAGAAACCCACCTGCCAAGTCTGCATATGGGTTTTTATTTTGGCTACCCTTTTGTATGCTCTTGTATCAGGTTAATTTCCTGTCATGTCCTCTCTTTATGACAGGCGCTCATGAGATATCTGTTATCCCCTCCAACTGAACAGAATAGAATTGGAAGAGGGCAGACATTTGGGGTTTGTGAATGCATAGAACCTGTCTCAACATTGACTCTCCTGATTTGGGAAGGCAGTAGTTTAGCTCAGCCCAGGCCCCACCTCCTGAGTGCTGCCACACCCTCACAGTGGCTCTGTCTTGCCTTCAGGGAACAAAGCTGACTTAGCAGCTTGGGTTCACCAACTCCAGCACTTCCTCAGAGATGATGGTTAGCATGGGGTCAGCAAACTATAGTAAAGCTACAGCATTGGAAATGTTAGGGTCTGACTCCTTCTTCTGATGACCTCTGTGGGAACCTGCACTCAGTGTGCACATAAAACCTAGACACACACACATAGATACCCACAGATGCATACACACACATACACATGCACTTAAAAATAAATCAAGCTGAACCAAACCAAATGCCAGAAATCACTTCTACCTTAAATCTAACAACCATACTAGTGGTTCACCCCTCCCCCTCACACACAATGTATTCTGAATCAGGCTAATAAATAACAAGTCTGTGATCAAGTTAAATAGATCAAGTTTGTTTAAAACCACCCAAGACACAACGGTTACACTTAGGATGCTGGATGTCCTAAGATGGCCTCTAGCAATGTGAATGTTGCTTAGTCAAAATTGTTCCAACTAAGTCCTCTCTCTCTCTCTCTCTCTCTCTCTCTCTCTCTCTCTCTCTCTCCTTCTTTCCTTCTTTCCTTCCTTCCTTCCTTCCTTCCTTCCTTCCTTCCTTCCTTCCTTCTTTCCTTCCTTCCTTTCTTTCTTCCTCCTCCTCCTTCTTGCTCTGCTTTCTATATTTAAAAGTTGAGACATTCTGGTGCTGGCAAGATGGCTCAGTGGGTAAGAGCACCGACTGCTCTTCCAAAGGTCCTGAGTTCAAATCCCAGCGACCACATGGTGGCTCACAACTACCCATAATGAGATCTGATGCCCTCTTCTGGTGCGTCTGAAGACAGCCACAATGCACTTATATATAATAATAAATAAATCTTTAAAAAAAAAAAGTTGAGGTATTTCCTATATTTTTGCTTCTCCTGAAAACAATTAAGAGTGGGCTCTGGTTCTTGCATGGCTGCTATCAGCAAGAGTATTTGCTGCATGCTATGGTCAGGGTATATACTACATTGGACAAGTTCCCCAAAGCCACATGTTGGGAACCAACCTCTCAAATTCATATGTTACTTGTATTCGGAAGTGGGAATTTAGGAAGTTGATTAGGATCAAATGAGGGGAGTTCTCCCATTACTACATCAACATCATTATATGAAAAAGAGACCTGAGCTAGCAACCTTGTGCTTGGCCATGTATGATGTATCAGGAGAGTCCAGCACCATGTTCCTGGACTTTCAGAACTATGAGCCAAATACAGTTTGATTATTATAAACTACCTGATACTGTGTGTTTTGTTATAACAGCAGAAAATGAACTAAGAGATTACAGTTGTCACAGCGGCTGATGTGCTCTGGGGCATCAGCCATGGTACCTGTGCTTTGTAGGTCTTTTCATCCACATCAAGAAAAGAGTAATTCAGCCAAATACTCAGAAATAATACATAAAGCTAAGTAATAATGAAAAAAATCTTTCTTACCCTCGGTAAGTTTGTTTTTCTATTTATTTTCCATTTTCTTAGGTACAAGTTAAAACAACACATACTTTTTTCTGCCTAATATCCTTTGCTTGGAATGCATCTGGGGATTAGTTCAAGCAGACAGAGAATCTCCTTGTTCTGGCTTCACTGCTACTTACCAGTGCTGTGGCTCATCCTCTTACATGATTGATGAATGTGGTCATCACAGCCTTTTGTATTCACAAAGATTCTGCAACTAGTGACTAAGAACATGCCACTCAGGGGCATGGTAGTCTGTTATGCAAGGTATGCTCTCATGAATGAGACTGCAGGGTCAAAGGGGAAATGTATTCTCAGTTTTTCTAGATTTGCCAAATCAATTTCCTCGTGGACTGTATCATTTCTCAACCTAACAGCAGAGCAAGGGCCTAGCTATTTTCCTTCAGCTTCCTTGGCACAGTGTGATATCAAACTTTATTGATCTTGTCATGGTAAAGGATGAAACTATATTTTAGGGTAGTTGCAAAATACATTTTAAAATTAAGATATCTGGGGTTAGAAAGATGGCTTAGCGGGTAAGAACACTTGTTCTTGTAGAGGACCCAGGTTTGGTCCCCGGCACTTACATGGAAATTCCAATTTTAGGGGATGCAATGCCTTCTTCTGACTTTGTGGGTACCAGGCATGTGCATGGCGCAGAGGCATACACATAAACAAAAGCAGTTATACATGTTAAACAAAACAAACAAATTTTAAAAATTGGTTTTCTCCAACATGTTTAAAAGACATTTGGGGGTGAGAACTGGGGGTAAACGGTTTAAGCACTGATAGGAGAAGAGGGGAAGAGAGACAAGTGGCTGAGGTGGTGTGTTACCAAATGTAAGGATGTAAGAAAAAGCCCATGTGCACAGCACTTCATAAGCTAATAAAAATATAATGTAAAACATTTAAATAGGACTATCATGAATGGGTGGCCAATGCTTTACCCAAGGCATGGGTTATTAAATGAAAATCCAGTCAGGGGATGCTTCCATGTAAGCTATTAGTCAAAGAGATCCCAGAGGCACCCAAACCATAGCCACTGTCGTCATTCTTGGTATCCCACCATAACCAGACAAGAGCCTATGGCTGAAGATCGCATACCCTTCGGTTACAGGACTTTTGAACTCATCTGGCAACTTCCTGTTGGCTATCTAGCTTTCATGGTGCTGGGAAGCACTGGACACTGGAGGAAAAAAGTTGTCAGTGGTCTTACCCAGCACTAGATCCTGCAGTATCAACTTACCAGGTAAGGTGTGCCCACTGTTACAATAATAACTCACACATAATAGGGTTGACTAACTGCTTTCCGATTGGATCTGAGACCTGCTTCAGAAAGGGAATTCATGCCTGATATTGTAAACTTGGCCAAAAATCCATGGCAAGGGAAATCATTAACCTACTGAATATTTATGTTCATATCCATGGTTTACTACTGCTCTCAGTCCTGGTCAGAAAAAAGTATTTTTTTTTTATGTGTATGGGCATTTGGCTCATATATATGTCTGTGCACTGTACACTTGTAGTGCCCACAGAGACCAGACAAGGTCGTGGGTCCCCTGAAACTGGAGTTACAGATGGTTGTGAGCAACCCTGTGGGTGCTGGGAATAGAATCTACAGTAAGTGCCCTCAACTGCTGAGCTGTCTTGTTAGCCCCAAAGAAATCTCTTTCTGCAGTAGATGGAAGGTAATAAAAAATACCTCCAACTGCTCAAAGTCTGGAGAATAAGTGATATTTGAGAATTAGTGATAAGTGGGACATATAGATCAGCCTCACCAAGGCTCACAGAATATGGAAGAAGAGGGGACAGAACGTTAGAACCAGAGGATGGGCAGTGTTAGGTATCACACCAGATTAGGTATGGTGGAGGAAACGGTTTATTGTAGATAGGAAGGTGAGCATAGCCAGAGGATCCTGGAAAAGTCCAGAGTGAACATGGACAGACTGATCCACCCTGAGAGAATAGATGGGAAGGAGGGGGAGGGGTAAGTCAGGAGACAAGGAGACAAAGGGAAGGGAAGGGGAAGAGGCAGGGAGAGGGGGAGGGGGAGGGGGAGAGAGAGGGAGAGGGAGAGAGGGAAAGAGGGAGAGACCAGTGTCCCCAAAATGGCTGGATTATATAGGGAAGAGCAGCTGAAGGAAGGCCGGACCTGGCCCCGGGGTTGGAGGGAGAGTTCAGGGTAAGGGACTCTGGAACTGGTAGGAACAGAGAGAGGCTGGGAGAACCCAGTGGCCAGAATCTGCTTTGATTTGTTAAATAGAAATCTGAGACATTTGTTCCCAGTTTGAGACCTAACCTAAGCAGAGTTGTAACTGCTATGTCCTCTGCACCCTGAGCTCTCTGCAGCTACAGTTACCCACACAAGATCAAGCCAATGGATTCTGTTAACATTGTAGCAAGAAACACTCACTGGACTCAGTGGGTCACAAAAGAAAAACAGAAGAAGGCAGGAAGGTGAGGTTGGGAGGTACTGGGTGTGACCAAGAGAATGAAAGGAGCAGTCAGACTTTAAGGTTTTACTTCCCAAGGAATTCTGGTATTGTTTAGATGAGTAGGTTATCAGGAAATTTTCTTGGGTTTTCCAGGTATATAATAATATAATCTAATGAGAGCCAGACTCTCACTTCTTAACACATATTCAACTACTTTCCTTTGTCTAATTTCTCTGGCTAGTCCTAGGACAAACTGAGCTACCTATAGTGATAGTAGACAGTGCCCTTAGGATGATTGCTAGTGAGTGGAAATCTGGTTTGGTTGGGATGCTCATTATATTTTACCTTGTTAAGACAGCATCTATTGATTTGCATTATAATGTTATACATTAAAAAGTATTGGAGAGATGGGTCAGTGTTTAAGAAGAACACTCGGTGGGGCCCTGGTTGAGTTTCCAGCACCCAGATGGTGGCTCACAACCTTCTGTAACTCTATTCCCAGGTGATCTGAAGCCTTCTTCGGATTCCCAAGTATATACACAGCACATACACATATATGCAGGTAAAATGTATACCATAAAATAAACCTTTAAAATTATAGAAAATTGGGTGACGATATCACATGGCTTTAATCCAGCACTTGAGAGGCAGAGGCAGGTAGATCTCTGAGTTGAGGTGGAGGCTGGCCTGGCCTGGTCGACAAAGCAAAATAAAATAGTTAAGACCACTGGCCATTCTTCCAGAGAACCCTAGTTTTGAGCATGGTAACTCACAACTGTCTGTAATTCCAGTTCCAGAGGATCCAACATCCTCACACAGACATACATGTAGGCAAAATACCAATACAAATGAAATAAATTTTTTTAAAAAAATATATAGAAAATTGAGCAAAGAGGTATGGAAATTCCAGTGCTTAGGAGACTCAGGCAGATAGAGATCTCAAGGCTAGCCTATGACATAGAAAAACCTTCTCTAAAATAGCACTCTGGTGTAGGTCTTAAACTCTATCAAATGCCCCTCATATCAGAAAATTATTTAATTATACTTATCTTCCTTGATAAATTATTTGGATTTACTTTAAAATGGAAAAAGTGGCTTTCTTATTAGAGAAGTGTCCAGACTTTTGAATGATATATCGGGTGTGGGAGTGTGCTTGGCAGCGATGGCTAACAATTGCTATGGAGATGCAGTCTCATCAGCCTCTGTACATTTCAGGTTTTCTGTGTTACTTTGATTTTTAATTTTTTTTTTAAGTGAAAGTTCTTCTGGATGCTCTAGATCTGGGGTCAGAAAGGATAACAGCAAAAGTACCAGGAGATCAGTAAGATGCAAAGAAAGAGGAGTCAGGAGGAGAAGGAGGGGCAGGAGAACAAAGATGCATGTAGAGAGAAATGGGGAGAGGCCCAATGGATTCTGTTGGAAGAGAAGATTATGAAAGGTTGTGGGAAAGAGAAACAAGGCAGCAGTGTGCCCCCTACAGGCCAGGAGGAGGTAAGTCAGTGCTCATCCTTCCATGGCTTCCCGCATGCCTTCTGTCCCACTCAACACCTTTCCTCCAAAACATTCACTTGCTTCAAAAAAATCTTTAATATGCTTGTCTATGTCAAATTAACCATACTTCAGTGATAATTACTGATTTTTTTCTTTAAAAAACAAAGTCAACCAGAGAGTGCAGATCAGAATGCCCCTGCTGAGTGTGTGCTTTTGGTTTTAGCCCAAAACACAGAAACAACCCACAAGATAGCTCGTCTTGGATAAACAGACCACTCTGGATAGTTATTTGAAAATGCTGGCTTTAATCCGCATAGAGCTTGCTTCTTGTCCCTAGATCTCCAACACAGAGTCTGAGCGTGAGGCCCTGGGATCCTCCACAGATCTTATACTCAAGACCTGATACTATAGAAAAAGGCCCTGGAGGTGGATGGGTATTTCAATCATAAGAAGTGGACATGTCTACCTCCATGACTTATTCTAGAGTCTTCTCTTAACTGTTAAGACTTCCTAAGACTTAGCAAGTCTACTTGAGATGACCAGAGTTTTATTTGTAGTAAATTGGTTTCTTGAAGAGAAAATTAGTGAGGATGAGAAATATATTGTTATAATTAAGCAAAACAAGCAAGCAAACAAAGGCATTTCAGCAGTAAAATTGGCTCCATTGCTTAAAGCAAGGCCTGGTGGGAACTGAAAGCATTTAAACCAGGTACCTGACTGACCTCAGGATCTCATATCAACCTCCTGTCTGCCGGTAAGTGAGCTCTCAGTCCCAGGCCACACCTCAGACTGATCCACTTGGAATAATAACTAGGGTGGATTCAGGCACTGATAAGGTTTCAGATTTCTCTGATGACTCTAGGGTTCTAGGACCTCCTTACTCCAAATGTGGCCCTCAAACCTGCAGCACTGGTATTGGTGGACACTTGTTAGTCATGAAGAATTTCATACCTTAGATCAGTGGGTCTTAACCTCTGGATCATGACACCCATAGGGGGCCGCATATCAGATATTTACATTATGATTCATAACAGGAGTAAAGTTATAGTTGTGAAGTAGTAATGAAATAATTTTATGGTTGGGGGGGTCACCACAGCATGAGGAACTCTATTGAAGGGTTGCAGCATTAGGAAGGTTAAGAACCACTGTCCTAGCTGGGTGGTGGTGGCATATGCCTTTAATCCCAGCACTTGGGAGGCAGAGGCAGGTGGATTTCTGAGTTTGAGGCCAGCCTGGTCTACAGAGTGAATTCCAGGACAGCCAGAGCTATACAGAGAAACCCTGTCTCGAAAAACCAAAAACCAAAAACCAAAAACAAAACAAAAACAAAAACAAACAAACAAAAAAAAGAACCACTGTCCTGGACTATGTGAATCAACCTGCACTGCACACCATCCCCAGGGTACTTCTGTGCACGGTAGAGTTGCAGCATTCTTAGAGTGTGTATGGCACCCAGACTACTTCCATGAAGACAACACTCATCAGTGTGATCGTTGTATTCTGGTCTTGCTGCATCTCAGTGACTCAAAAAGGTCACTGCCGTTGTGAGGTCAGTGGGTGCTGCTGCTGCTAGCTGTTAGCTGCAGTTTCTGTGCTAATCTGTAATAGCAGCAGGTGTTCAGAGTGACCTGGGAAATAGGCTTATTCTCTTACGTTAGTGACTGAATAGGCTGCAATTTGGATCCAAGCCATCTACCTTAAAAGCAGGATTAAAGGTATGAAGTGTTGTTGCGCAGAAGCATCTCTCTTGTAAGGTTTTTAAAAAACCCTTAAAATGCAGAATGAAGGGACAAAAGAGTGCCCTAGAATTCTCCGGTGAGTCTTCTTCATCTTACAAAGGCCATAGTTTCTGAAATTTTTGCTTAGGCTTGATTTTTAAAATGTTTACTTGAGTAAAAATGTGGAGCCAGAAATGGAAAGCTTGACCTTTCTCAGACTAGGTATTTGAAGTGTGTGGTGTTTGTAGTTCTAAAAGCCTTTAAGCTCACACATGGTCGTTGAAAGCTTCTTTAATAATAGCAAATGTTTAAAGTAGACTTCTCTTCAAATATATAGGATTCCAAAGTATGGCTCACTGGACTTGGAGGGTCAATTGGACATGTTCTAACTATAAAGTGAAATAAGATCATGGCTATTGGAGCGAATGAAAGGGGAATGGGAAATGGAAGGGGCATGGGATGTGACCTAAGTATAGCTGTTACAGAACCACTGGATGCAAATCAACCAAAATGGAACACCCGAAAACTGGAAGAAAGGAAGTTTTTCTTTAAAAGTCTTTCCTTTAGAATACTGTTTCTCAACTCGCAGGAAGAGAATGTGCAATAGAATAGCTTAGGGAATGTAGAGAGGCCCAGGGGGGTTGTGGCACATGCCTGTAATCCTGGCACCAAAGCGGGAGAAGAGCTGCAGTCCAAGGTCACCCTTGGTTATACAGTCAGTTGAAGGCCATCCTAGGTTATATGAGATTGTCAAAGGAAAGAAGGAAGGGAGGGAGGAGGAGGGGTGCTTAGCAGAAAAAAAGAAAAGATTAATGCCGGAATCTTCCCTGGATGCACATGTTGTATGTTTGAGAATGCTCACACACCAGCAGTTCTGGCTTTCCATTTTTCTGAACTTGTTAAGCGACCCACAGGCCCCACATTAAAAATCTTGGTGTCCTCAGTGCGTATTCGCATGCTAATAAAAGTTACACTGCATCAGTTCCTCCTAGTTGGAACAGCTTGAGAGCTACTTCCAGCCTATAGGTGGTTAGTTTGGTTATAGTCTTTACAGGGATGAGGCCAGGTGGATGGAAAACCTAACTCCTAGATTGTGCCAGCAAAGGAATCCTTTGTTGAAGAAAAGTCACCTCTTTGGTTGCAGAGAGTCTGCCACAGGGAGCTGCGGCTGTGGGTCAGTTCACACCCAGAAAACTTTTGTCAAAAGTTGGGAAAGGCTCTTAATACTGCTCAAGCCCCTCATTTACCTGCAGACTCAAAAGATGTCAGAAGCGAAGACTTGCCCTTCCTGGTCCCTGTATGAAGAGACTGATCTCAAAAGAGTTAAGCAGCGTGCCAGAATGACCTCCTTAACCACATAGATACCCAGGATTCTCTCCAGGACTTTGCCCCTGGCCAGGGGATCCTGGTTCCCACCATCTCCCACAGCCCTAGCCTGACGGGGGCGCCACGGGGCCGAGCCCCTGCTTACCGGCACCATGGAGTAGGTCATCATCATCATCATGTCCTGGCTCTCGGCGCGGATGTGTGACGCTGGCTCGCCGCTGTGGCTGCGCTTGTTGCGCGCTGCGCTCATAGGGTCCTGGGGTGGTTCGGGGACCCTGGCCGGCGCGCGACTCAGTTCTGCCAGAAAGGCGCGTAGGGCGCTGTCCTCGCGCTGCTCCCGGCCGCGTTGCGCCTCCAGCGCCCGCAGCGCCGCGCTCAACCCGCGCCACTGGCACAGCACGAACACGGTGCCCGCGGCGTTCAGCGCCGACAGCACCGCCAGGGCCACCAGGGCGCCGCGCAGCCCCCAGCCTGTGGCCCCTTGGCCTCGCTCTGCGGCTCGGGTCATGTCTGCGTGTTCAGGCCGGACGACTCAGGGCAGCACTGGGCCTCCTCCCGCACTGGCAGGTTTTATAGCCTCGCGTGTGCGAGCCGTGGGCTGGTGGCAGAGCCGTGAGTCAAGCTGTCTTGAAACCCGTCTGGCGAAGCGGGTTGGGGACAGTAGTGGTGGCGCCCCAGAAGCCCAGAGGGACAGGCGGGCAGCAAGGGGGTGAGAAGCCAGAGGAGACAAGTGTGGAGGAGGGGAGACCAAGCAAATAGCAAACAGGCCTCCCTTCCTTTTCTTGCTGTCCTGCCCGTGGGCATTGCCAGGGCCCAGACAGGCATAGTCAGGGTCAGACTGAGGGGGAGGGCAGGAATTCTTAAAGCCTGAGAAGTTTCTAGATTCCACCCCCATCTCCCTCCAGTCATCTTTGGAGAAAACCATAAGCATGTCCAAACGCCCTGTTCTTGGGAGGTCTGCTGCTTGGGCCCAGGCCCAGGCCCAGGCCCAGGCTGCCCATCACCCCTCCTCCCCTCAAGGCCACCATGTGGCCATGGAAGACCCTAAGAGATCTTTCCCAGAACGAGGACAGTGGAAGACAGGGAGATGGTTGGCATTAGAAGTGTAAAAAGCCACCCATCAGAAGCTGAAAGGCCAGGTTGGCTTAGCAAGCAAGGACCATCCCAAAGACAACTTCTAGGACTAAGAACTTTCCCTTGAGACCCAGACCAGGGAGGCAGCAAAATGATGAGGAAAAAAAGATTTTGGAGACCTGGTTCCAAAGCCAGCGACAATGCCAGACATCTGGGAGTGGCATGGTCCCCAGTGTCCTTTCTCAGTCCCCCACCCCCACCTCCTTGCTGGAGATCAAAGCCAGGGTTTTACAATAGCTAGGCAAGAGCTCTATTTCAGAGCTACACTTCAGGATTTCACTACATAGCTCCAATTGGTCTTGAACTCACTCCCGCTTCAGCCTCTTGAGTGCTGGAACTACAGGCGTGTTTTCCACTTTATGTATTTATTATTTTATTTTATGTGTATGGGTGTTTTGTCTGTCTATCTGTATACTAGCTGTGTGCCTAGTGCCCACAGAGGCCAGAAGGAAGGCATCAGAATTAAGGAGTTGTCTGCCTCCATGTAGGTACTGGGAATTGAACCTGGGTACTTCGGAAGAGCAGCCAATGTTTTTAACCACCAATCCATTGCTCCACTCCCTACTTAGGATATTCTAAGCAAATTCCTGCAAACATATTGAAGCTCTTTTCAGCTGAAGGGCTGCAGAGCCTGCTCAGGACTGGAAACTTCCTTAGGTTACATTTACCATTTCACTTTCACAACCAACAGTCTCTCTTCCCTCTAAGCTTGGGTGCCTGCTCTGACCCAAGAGTCAGTGTTCCACACCGGATCCAGTGGTGCACATCTCAAAATAAACCCAGCACTCTGGAGGCTGCAGCAGCAGCAGCCTAGACTGGATAATTTAGGGATAGTAGGAACCCTGTCTCAAAACCCTCATCTACAACCACCATCTCTTGAATTGAGTCACTTCAGAGCCTTTTCAGGAGACCTCTTCACTCTGTCAGCTTCTCTCAGAATGGCACTACTTCCCTAGAAATCCCGGACTTTCAGGGGGTCCTGGTCAGATGGGAAGACTCAAGTAGAGGCCAATATTGCTGCTTCCACAGTCGGATAGCCCAAAGAGACAGTGGCTCTCTGCAGCCAGCTCACCTACAGTGGTCAAGGAAAAGGGCTCTTCTAGCCTGGGAGCCACAACTGTTTGAGCCAGTCCTGGGGAAAGAATAGGTCATGATAAGGGTGGGGCCAAGGACAAGGGAGCAGCCGAGCTTTGCATCTCCCTCCAGAGCCTCTGCCATCCAGTCGACGCGGGTAGCCTCCCTACCAAAAGAGAGAATATGTGGTTTGGGTCAGACATATTTTCAGAGTGAACTATGTCTTGGAGAAGCCCAAGACAACTGAAGCTCCATCTTAACCACAGTCCTGAGTCCAGGTTCAGATCCTTGGGCTTCCATAGAAACTCCAACCCACTTGAGTATTTTTAGAAGAGTGGCTACACGAGGTGGAATTTAGAAATCAGGAAGGGCCCAAATGTGATACCTGGAGGGGGATGATATCAATAACTTCCTCCAGTTCCTCCCATCTCAAACGTATTAGATCCTGTTAGAAGAATTGTTATATATCCTTTCTTTCTAATTCATGCTAGGATTGGGCTACAGAGAGAAAGCACAGAGAAAGGCAGAGCTGGGGCTCAGCACCCATAGGCTCTCCACTCAACTCAGTAACCCTTTACTGAGCCCTTCCTGTGTGTCTGCCTCTGTGGTGGGCATTGAAGATACAGGAGTAAGCAAGACAATCAGTAGAGACAGAGGGAACATCAGGGCTCCTCCCGAGCTTTTCTTTATCTTATCATTCACTACAGCAAAGATGGATGACCTGTCAGCAACACAACGTAAGATTCCAGAGGTCGGTGACAGATGTGTTGGTCCTTGCCATTCCCAACAGGTGGGTAATCCGATTGGGTATTTGGTAATTATCTGCCAGATGAGCAGCTGGATGAGTGAGTGAAAGGTCATGGGTGACCTTTCTAGGGACATGTATGTGTGGTGCTAGTGACACGGACTATGAACATGGCATGTTCATATGCCGTGGAGCTGGGGCTTCACCTTTCTTGCAAGGCTGGTTTCTAATGTTTGAAAGTGTAGTGCTAGCCTGAAATGCACTTTTTCTCTGCAGTCAGGACCACAGCTGGAGACAGAATGGAGATGGAATCCCTCAAGCCAAGAAGTTGCTCCTCCTGACATCTGGGACTCAAAAGGCTTGTGGCCTAGTAGGAAGAGTGGGTGGGGCACCTGGGCTATTGCGCTGGAGCCAAGAGACAGGTAGAAGAAGGGTAAAGGGAAGGCAGCCCCCTTCCTGTGAGCCACTTCCTCAGTCTTCCCATGCAGGGAAGAGTGGACACGATACTATCACCTGTCAGAGGGCTACCTTCAATCATTCCCCTCATGGTGACTCTAACCAGCTGCTTTTCCCTGTTCCTGTTCCTATTTTCCCTCTGTCTCCTGTCCATGACCATCTTACCACCAGAATGTCACAGCAACACCTTATGCCTTCTCTGACTTATTAGTCCATGTTGCCATTTCCTTATCAAGGCCACATGTCCCCTCTCCCTGACCTCTGCAAGCCTCACTGGTTCAGTGACCATGAACGTGGGCTTTGGAATCTAAGTTGTCCTCATCATTTTCCTCTAACAGCTCAGATCTGTGCCAAGTAGAAACATGTTGATGCTTTCTGAGAACTGAACTTTTAAAATTCTTATAATTCTATCATCCATTTATTTATTTATCATTTATCTATCATCTTCCTATTATCTGTTCATCTGTCTGCCTGTCTATCTATCTATCTATCTATCTATCTATCTATCTATCTATCTATCTATCTATCTATCTGCATGTGTATGTGTTGAAGTGCACCTGTGCTGTAGCATATATATTGAAGTCAGAGGACATCTTGCAAGACATGGTTCTTCCTTCCAGTATGTGGGTCCCAGGAATGGAACTCAGGTTGTCAGGCCTGTTGACAAGTGTCTTTGCCCTGAGATGTCCTGGGATGGCCTAAAACTGAACTTTAAGTGCTTCAGAAACTTTTAAAACTCGAGTGTTTGCCTCAGTCATTCTGCCTTTGAGATTGGTTCTGCGAGGCCCTCATCTGCTGATTCCTAAGCCTCTTGAGATGTCTTGAGAGGCAGATGCATTTACACAGTGTGACCTGCCTGGTTCTCTTCTGGATGGGTTGGTACTTTCAACTTATTAATTTCAAAAAATTTAGCTATCAGCTTGGCTTTCTTTATTGACACAGGAGATTCAAGATACGGTAGAGGTACAGGGAGATACACAAATTCCCTCCACTGGAGACCAAAGAAGCCAAGAATACAATGTGCTGCCTTCACAATGCGAAACAATTTTTCCATTAAAAAGCAGATACTTTTTCCCCCAGAGGCTAAATAGCAGTCACTAAAATGAATTCTGTCTAGCTAACGTTAGGGCTCCAGAGAATAAAATCAAACTGAGAACTATTCTCCAGCTTGTCCCATAGCATGTTTCCCTGATTATGAATTGAGTCATTTTATTTAACATAAGTTCAAAGCACCTAAGACCAAGCGCTATGCTATGACTTCTGTTCTTTGTGTGTCTCCAAGCTGTCATTGTGTGTAGCCTTCATTCAACCTCAGTTTAACTCTCATTGCTACTATTAACTAATTAATAGAAGTAATTAATTAATTTTAGAGACAGGGTTCCAGGTAGCCCAACCTGGCCTCAAACTCACCGGTTGCTGAAGATGACCTTGAACTCTGGATTTTCTTGCCTCTCCTGGAAGCAAGGATTTGAGGCATGCACCACTACCCTTGGCTCCACCCCCACAACTGGAAGGAGGGGAGGGATGTGCCTCATTATGCAGCCAGGTTGTTCTTGAACTCTTGTCTTCCTGCCTGCCTGGGGTTATAGGCTTGTGCCAGAATACCTAGCTCCAAGGGAGTATAATTCTTAACAAGACTATGGATAAATGCTATGGCAGAAGGAATGAAATTCTGAAAAATCACATGACTGAGGATCCTGTTCTAGACCTAAGGGTAAGGAGCTGGTAAAGGCTTTCCCTTTAGAAATAATGCCTAAGCCTGGAACAGTTGCCAAACTAAACAAGGCTAGGGCAGGGCTGGAATCTCAGGCAGAATGCATGCAGGGTTCCACAGTAGTAAGTGTTATGGTTTATTTGAGGACAGTGTAAATGGCAGCATGGCTGCAGCATAGATAGAATTCAGAACAGGGAGAGGGGAGGGAAGAGGCAGAAGCAGAAGCTAAGTCCGAGGCTGGACCAAAAGGGTGGGACCTTTAGGGCTGGGGTCCTTATTGTAAATACAATGCAAAGCCATGAGGAGTTTCAAGTGTACATGACAGATTTGCATGCTAAAACATAGCTTTTTATTGCCAAGACTTGCAGTCACTGGGGAAGCTCTGCATGATGTCTCCCTTCACCAAGGTTAACCTTGGCTTCTCTACCATCTTTTCAAATGAACCAGCAGTGTTAAATTCTAGAATGTAACAACTTCATCTGCATATATAAAGAATACTGAAAAACAGGCCTGTGACTAACATTTAGGTGTCTTTTGGCTAATATTGACCCTAACTTGATGTGGTTGGTTTAAGACAGGACACACATATATCCAGGTCTTGCTACACAGCTAGGAATGATCTTGAGTTTCTGATCATCCTGCCTGCACATTCCCAGTGTGGGAATTACAGGCACTTACCATAACATCTGGCCTTTTCTGTTGTTTATTCTGCTAAATAGCTCTAGCTGATCTGGTAGTTGCTATGTAGCCCATATTTAGCCTCAAACTCTTTGCAGTTCTCTTGTGCCAGCCTCCAAAGTGCTGGCATTCTGGGCATGAACCGTCACAGTCTGCTTATTTTCTAGTGTAGTTTTTCATAATATATAGCATGTCTTTCCATTTTCTTAGAAGTCAGCTTTGGAACCTCAAGGTGACAATATTAAATCAGGATGTCTCTGGAGTTAGGGATAAGAGCTGGTGACTTTGCTACACTTGGGAGATTTGGGTCCAAGTTGGGCAGGGACCCACAGAATTCCACCTTACATACAGCTCAGTATTTTAGACCATTGAGCCACCTGTTTATTGTTAGGTGCAAAGCTGCCCATGGTTACAGCTGTAGACATTCCACCTCTGCTCCCATCATCAACTGTTTTGTTCTTTTCTTTTTCGTAACAGACATAGACTCTCTCGTGAGCCCTGACATAGATCACTGTAGCAAATTGTCATAGGTTGATGTTGAGATGGAATCTGAGGTGCAAGATGTTTCTTAGAGATCAGCACCTATCTATAAAGGAACTGGTGGGAAAACAGCATTTAGCTGTCTAAATTCAACCTGCAAAACCTGGCCAGCTCACCATGGAACTGGGAACTGTGGGACTGCCCATCAAAATATTCTGTACTATACCAGGCATGGTAGCTCACACCTATAAACTCAGGAGGCTGAGGCAGGGTGACTGTCATCAGACTTTTCTGGGCTAAATAATGAGTTTTCTAGCCAGCCTGGGTTATAGTGTAAGACCCTGAATAAAAAAGAAAGTTCCCTGTGTCAGGCCAGAATGGCTGGCTGGCTTCTCGCTGTTCTGCTTGGTCACAGAGCAGATGCAGGCTGTCCACAGATGAGCAAGACCTAGGGCTAGGTGGCTTTCTGCAGCAGAAGTAGCTCCTAAGCTCAACCCTAAGACCAGGGAAGGTATGACTTTTCCTGAAGGGGAATCGGGAGCATCCCCATATCTATCTGTTAACCACCCAGTTTGTGTTAGACACAGGGCTGCCAGTTCTACTAGTGACCAGGTCAGATGTAGAGAGGAACCTTTTTCTTTTTCATGTGCAGGTGTGGCTTTTCAGTGAATAACAAAGGTTGTGCTCAGAAACAACTAGAATATGAAGCTTTAGGCTCAGGTTCTATGAGATTGTGAGGATTACGTATGAGTTTGAAACTGCTGAATCCATGGGTGTGAGTTAATACCGCAAAGCTCTACTTCTGAAACCTGAGCTATTGCTTTTGAAAGGATAAAACAAAACCTCAGCAGTCTGGAAAGATGGTCAGAGGTTCAGGCTCACTGATAGCTCGAACTCCAGTTCTAGGGGATCTAACATCCTCTTCTGACCTCTGCAGGCTCATGCTTACAAGTGGTGTACAGACATGCGTATACAATGTGTATATATATATATATATATATATATATATATATATATATATATATAATGTATACATACAAAAGGTATATATATAAAGTGAAATAAAATTTTTAAACAACAGCAACAACAACAAAACCAAAGCAAACAAAGCCTCAGATGGCTAAGATGGATAAGGGCACTTCCATTTTCAAAGATCTTCCCTATGTCATTTGAGTCTCACAATAGACTTGTGAAGTGAGTAGGCAGGTCTTTAAATTTTTTTTTAATGTGGTGCTGGGTGAGGTACCTAGAGCCTTGTGCAGAGTAAGCATGTTACCACTGAGCAGTGTGCCTGGCTCTAGGGTACAACCTACATTGTTCCACAGATAGAGAATTCAAGGCTCAAGGAAGGCTGAGCATCCACAGTCAAGATGTTAAAAACATTCACACATACCCACACCTGCTCATTGGAGGTGGGAAACATTTTGGCCCAAAGCTGGGGTTCAAGGTAGTGAGGAGAAAGTAAGAGAATGGGAGATTTCAGATTGCTGAAGTAGAAAAGGGCTCAGAGTGGTACTTGGCTCCAAGAGTAGAAGACCTGAGCCAGGCAAGCACTGAATGTTGCACGTATACGCCAGACAAGAGAAGCAATGAGGTACTGATGTAGCCTTTTATGAAGGGTATGGAGAGATCAGTGACAACAAGGACATGATTTACTTTGAGGCTAGGTGAGGAAGCTGCTGCCACCCTAGTTCACAGATGAATATGGATCATGGAGGAAAGATGCATTTGAGACCCATAAGAGATAAAAACCTTTCCTCAATGACTTTGGAAGCCAGAGTGGTAAACAAGACAGGCTGCAGCCCTCCAGAAACTGGGTGGAAATACCAAAGTCTCCAGGCAATGTGAAGCCTAGAGAGGGTGGCACTGCAGAGCCCAGAGACTATAACTTGGAAGGAAGGCCCTACCCCAGAAAAGGCTTCTCCTTTTCTCCGAGAAAAGGCTCAGCTCCAATCCTGTTCCCTGAACTGGGAGGAGGTGAGATGCCCTGACCTTCCATGCACTGTCTGAAGGCAGTGAGAGTAAACACCTGTCCCCAGATCCCTGCACTTCTGGGATTATGAAGCAATATTTGAAAGCTGCTTTTACTGAAAAAACATTGACTCCCTTACTTGTGCCTACCAGGTTAAAAGCTCTGCCTTCATTTTGTGTCTGTCTCCTTTTAGTTTTTACTGAAGGAGTGCATGACACAGGGATAGCAGGAGCTGGTTCTCTCTCCGTGTAGGTACCTTGAGTCCTCAGATTGTCAGAGATGGTGGTAACTCCCCCTCACCTCCCCTCACCCCCCGAGTCTTCTTGCTGGCCCTGTCGCCTTTACTTTGGCTGATGGTACAAAGATTAAGTCATTGTCCTAAACCTCTGGTCAGTTTGGATTCTAGCAAGAGACAAACAAACCCCTCCACTACATAAAAGACAATTCAGCTGAGGCTGAACCTAGGGCCAGAGGCCAATTAATTCTTGAAAATCATTTTGTCTCATCAGGCTACAAGATTTTTTCTGAGCCACCTTGCAGAATCAGAATCTAGACAATGACCAAGTAGACTATACCTTGATATGGGCTTATTTAAAAAATATTGTCTGTCTGTCTGTCTGTCTGTCTGTCTGTCTGTCTGCCTACCTGCCTGCCATAGCCCAAATACAGAAATCAGAGGACAACTTTCTTTCTACCATGTGGGTATACAATTTCTTTCTACCAAAGGATAAAATTCAGACCATCAGGCTGATTGACGAGTATCTTTACTTTCTGAGCCATCTTACCAGATCAGGACTTTTTAATTTAAAAATGGGGAGGGGAGGAGGGGTAACAAGGACCCTGCCTCAGAGACACACTTCAGCCTCTGTGCTGCTTTGAGGGCAACACTCCTCTCATTCCCAGCACACAGAGTGGGATGATCACATGAACAACTGGGAAGCACTCACTGCAGCCAGGCCAAAGACATTCAGTTCTCCACATTTATTTCCATCAGCATCATCCGCTTCCAATGAATAGCAAGGAAGCCAGTAAGATGACTCATCAGGGAGGGGGCTTGCCACCAAGCCTGACAACTTGAGCTCAGTCCCTGGTACCCACATGGCAGGAAGAGAGAACCTATTTCAACACATTGTCTTCTGGGCCTCCAGACTAGTCATATGGTGTGCTTGTCCCATCCTCCAGACAAGGAAATATGTTAGTAATTTAAAAAAATATTTTAAACTTTTACTCTTCACTAATGTACATATATTCAACCTCCTTCCTTTCTTTGATTCTCTCTGGGTTCCCCCAACATATTCCTCTCTCTATTTCAAGTCTGTTTTATTTTTATAACCCAGGGAGTCCAGTTAATGTCTATATCTCAGTGTATGGGGGCCCATTCATTGCATGGGCAACCTACCAATGGCCACATTCCAAAAAAATGTGACTCTCTTTTTCCCCAGAAGCTATTAACTACCTATAGCTCCTCATCCAGACATTTCTTGTGCCCTCTCCATATCGGCGCTGGTATTTTGACTGGCTTGAACTTGTGAAAGTCTTGTAGAGGTGGTCCCACAATGTTCTGATTTCATGTGTGCAACAGCCAAGAAGACAGAGTTTCACAGACCTCCTTCCTGCCCTTCAGCTCTTATATTCTTCCCGCCTCTCCTTCTGCCATGTTTCCTGAACCTTGAGCTGTGGGGGAAGTTGCTGGACTTCACTCCTCCAGAGTCACATCTAGGGCTGAACACTCAAAAACAAAAATAAAAACAAAAACAAAAAACAGCACTTAATCTCAAGACTTTGAACAGTTAGGCGTTTCTGCGCTAACCACTACCTACTGCAAAAAGAAGCGTCTATGATCAAGGTTGAAGGCAACGTAAATTCATGCATATAAACATAAATATTTCTAAGGCAGTTTGACAACATGTTCATTTAGTAAAATAACAGTGGTAGGTTTCCCACCAGGCCTAAGACTTTTTGACCAGGTTTACAGTGCCAGTCATGAATTCCCTCCTATGGAGTAAGTCTCAAACCCAAGCAGAAAGCAGTTGGTGACCTCCCTGTAACAGTCCTGTCATGGCATCAGTGGGCATATGTTGCCTAGCAAGTTGGTATTGTAGCATGCAGGATCCAGTACTGGGTAAGATCATTAATGTCATAAAATTACAAAGCTTCTGTAAGGCAAAAGACACTGTCAATAGGACAAAATGGCAACCAACAAAATTGGGAAAAGATCTTTACCAAGCCTATATCTGATAGAGGGCTAATATCTAATATATACAAAGAACTCAAGAAATTAGACTCCAGAGAACCAAATAACCCTATTAA
>NW_022196906.1:48306350-48331040 GCF_008632895.1 Mastomys coucha | reverse complement strand
TGATATAGCTGTCTCCTGAGAGGCTCTGACAGTACCCGACTAATACAGAAGTAGAGGCTCACAGTCATGCATTGGACTGAGTACAGGGTCCCCAATGAAGCATCTAGAGAAAGGACCCAAGGAGCTGAAGGATTTGCAGCCCCTTAGGACGAACAACAGTATGAACTAACTAGTACCCTCAGAGCTCCCAGGGACTAAAACACCAACCAAAGAGTACACATGGTGGGACTAATGGCTCACCAGCATATGTATAGCAGAGGATGGCCAAATCGGTCATCAATGGGAGGAGAGGCCCTAGGCCCTGTGAAGGTTCTATGCCCCAGTGTAGGGGAATGCCAGGGCCAGGAAGCAGGAGAGGGTGGGTTGGTGAGCAGAGGGAGGGGGAAGGAACAGGGTTTTTTTTTTTTTTGTTGTTGTTGTTTTATTTTACTTCTTTTTTCGGGGAGGGGAAACTGGGAAAAAAGATATCATATGACATGTATATAAAGAAAATATCTAATAAAAGATGGAAAAAAAAAAAGATCATTGCTGTCTTTTCTCCCCCAACAGTCTGCAAAACATCTTCCAGCATCAGGAAAGCTAGTCAGCAGGGAGAGAGTTCCCAGGTCAGGTTGAAATTGGTTTCTCTATATCTGGAAACCAGAATGTGTTATATCTTTACCAGTAAGGCCTTACTATCTAGTTGTGGTGGGCAACCAGGGGCAATAACAATAGCTTGTGTTGTTTTGGGGTCTTCCTAACCAATAGATTGCAGAGAAGTCTCCACTGACAGGCACTGAGATTTTAACTTAATAATCCATGTCATCTGGGAAAGCAGAGTCTACTTTTGCAAAATACCTCTGTTTAACTTCCATTTATTAAATTTTTTTTAAAATTAGCTTACAAGTTGGTGGATTTTCATAAGATTCTTTTTCTTTTATACATCCTTAGCTCCCTACCCACTCCTTTCCCTGTCTTCCTGCCCCCAGACCTGCTTAAACCTTCAACCTCCAGTATTCTTGTGCTGTTCTTTCATAGCATATTTATCCTCCTCCTCCCCCTTGCCCCCTTCCTCCTCGTCCTCCTCTCCCTCCTCCTATCTCTCCGCCTCCTCTTCCTCTCCCTCCTCCTCTTCCTCCTCCTCCTCCTTCTCCTCTTCCTCCTCCTCCTCTTGTATTTTTTACTTAGATCATAAAGTCATGGGTTTTCACATAACCTTTTCATTTCATTCTAGTTAAGCATTGCATTTCCTCACCCTGCCACCCCACTTTCTGGTTGAACTCTCTCTGTCCCCAGTATTATTCCCTCTTCAGTCCCATTTTACCTAGACTCTATAATCCCCTTTCCTTTGATATAACCTCCCTATCACATGGCCCTAGTTTCCTGGATTCCACATATACTCCACATTAGACACACAAAAGACTTGAAGCTAGGAAATCATTCTCCTTATTCATCCATCGGTTGATGAACATCTAATGAATCACAGACCGCAATCTAAACCTTGATGCCAAGAACACTTAGATCAAGATATAAGTGTTTGCTCAACAGGATTTTAGTGCCACAGGAAGTAAGACCAAGAATTGACAAATAAATAAATAAAATATAATAAGATAAAATGAAAACTATCATATGGAAGTTGGGCCATCCAAGCTAACCACTTGGAGCTTATGAAACTAAAAAGCTTCTGTACAATCGAGAACGTAAAAAGGCATCCTTGCCAGCTATACGTCTGACAGGGAACTGGTGTCCAGACTTCACAAATAAAATCTACACCAGGGATTCAAACAACCCAGTTTAAAAATGGGCTATGGAGGGCTGGTGAGATGGCTCAGAGGGTAAGGGCACTGACTGCTCTTCCAAAGGTCCTGAGTTCGGATCCCAGCAACCACATGGTGGCTCACAACCACCCGTAATGAGATCTGACGCCCTCTTCTGGTGTGTCTGAAGCCAGCTACAGTGTATTACACAGGAGCGAGCAGGGCTGGAGCAAGCAGGCCGGAGCAACAGAGGTCCTGAGTTCAATTCCCAGCAGCCACATGATGGCTCATGGCCATTTATACAGCTACAGTGTACTCATACACATAAAATAAATAAATAAATCTTAAAATGTGGGCTATGGAACTTGACAGAAAGTTCTCAGAAGAAGAAACACCAATGCTTAATAAACACTTAAAATGTTCAACACTTCAGTCATAAGGGAGATGCAGATCAGAATCACATTACAATTCCATCTACTCCAGTCAGAATGGCCATCAGCAGACATGCAAATGACCATACATGCTTATACATTGCCACTGGGAGTGGAAGGTAATGCCTAGCTACACTTCTGGGCATATATTCTTTGGAATTTTATTCTTTCTATAGAGACATTTGCACATATGTGTTCATGGATACAGGATTCAGAGATCTGCTTGTTTACACATTCAGGAGCTCCTAATGTACTAAGCTGAAAGCTACTAGATGTATGCAGAGGACTTGTTGCAGTCCCCTGGAGGCCCTCTGATTGCTGCTTCAGTCTCTATGAGGTCATATGAGTTTTGAATTGCTTTTGAAGGTCAAGTTGTCCTGGTGTCCTCTGTCCCCTTTGTCTCCTCAATTCCTTCTGGCTCCTGTTTCACAAGGTTCCCTGAGTTCTAAGGGGAGGGATTTTATGGAGACATCTTGTTTAGAGCTGTGTTTTCTGAAATCTCTCTCTCTGTGCCCCTCCCATGTGTGTGTGTGTGCACAGGTGTAATGTCTTGCTGTTGGTCTCTGTGTTTGTTTCCATGTGCTGTAGGAGGAAACTTCTCTGATAATGGCTGAACAAGGCACTGATCTATGAGTATAGCAGAATTCATTAGGAGTCATTTTATTGTTATTTTTTTAACCAGCGGTATTTGGTTTTACCTTTGGTGTCTAGACTATCTGGTCTCTGGTTTCTCTCTCTCTCTCTCTCTCTCTCTCTCTCTCTCTCTCTCTCTCTCTCTCTCTCTGGTTTTTCAAGACAGGGTTTCTCTGTATAGCCCTGGATGTCCTGGAACTCACTCTGTAGATCAGGCTGGCCTCAAACTCAGAAATCCACCTGCCTCTGCCTCCCAAGCACTGGGATTAAAGGCGTGTGCCACCACTGCCAGGCTGGTCTCTGGTTCTCAGAACCCATGCAGTGTTGGGTATGGGTCCCATCTCACGGAGTAGGTTTTAAGTCAGACATTGGTTGGTTACTCCCATAAGGTGTTTACCACCATTGCCCCAGTATATTCTGCAGGCATGATGGATTGTAGATCAAAGGTTAGGTTGGCATTCACTCTTTTTCTGGTGGCCTGAAGAGTAAGGAAGGGGGCTTCTTGATTTATGTATGCCTCTTGCCCAGCATTAGCACTTCTTGTGTTTATAACTGAAGTTCGTGTTAGTGCCCTCCAATGGACTTGGGACAATTGGAAGCCCCCCCCCCCATCTGTTCTTCTTTCCAGTGTGGCCACATTGAATGAATCCTATTTTGTCCTTGTGTTTTACTTTTATTGTATAATTGGCATACCAGGGCAGATGGCTGAGCCTTGCTTGTTGGGGCTTCCAGAGACCACGTTTTGTCCCCAAAGCCCTGGTAGGTGCCCTGGCAAAGGCACCCAGCTAGATGAAGATGGTCTTGTAGGAGCATGTTGAGACCAGGAGACGAAAGATTAATGCTTACTTTCTTATAGAGTACTAAATGGTTTTTTTTCCTGACCCCTAAAGATAAAAAACTGCAAACAAGCTTGGTAGAAGAAAGAAAAAAAGACAATGAACCATTCCTCAGGCTAAAGAGAGATCCAAAGGCTGATCAGAAGGTCTTGGTATGTTTCTGGCAGGAAAAGTGATTCACAGGTTGGCAGTTCCTGAAGTCGTAAAGATAAAAAGAAAATCCTCTAGTCTTCCAGAAAGAAAATACAAATTGCTCACAGAGGAAGAAGGATCACTGGACATTTAAAAAAAAACAAAACAAAACAAAACAAGAAACAGCACTCAAAACTGAGAAGATTGGCTAATTGTGGCGATTACCTCATCTCAAGAATTCTGTAGCAACACCCCCTCTATTAGGATGAGAGGATATGAAAGTCAGCAAAGGACCAGGCACAGGCAGGCTGGTGGCATGGGCAGGCTCGTGGCACAGGCAGACTGGTGGCACGGGTCTGTATCCCAGCATTTGGGAGGTGGAAGCCAGAGGATGAAGGGTTCAAGGTCATCCTTGTCTACTGAATGAATTTGAAGCCATCCTAGAACGTTTGAGATGCAATCTCTAAAAACTAGATAAAACGAAAACAAATAATAATTATCTTATAGGCTACAGGATGGAGGGTGAAAAGATGGGGGAGGGGAAGTGGTGAGGAAGGACTTTGTCAGTTAGATTTAGATGGGTAATAGCATGCAATTTATAAGTGCTAAATATAGGAGAGGGATATTCCAAGGGGGATGCTAGCAATAGCCGGGAACTAGAAATACCAAGGAGAAGAGGGCAGGCGCTGTGGGTTTTCCATGGGTCTCCTGTTGCTATGGAAGAGTAGGAAGTGTCTGTGGTGGAGGAGTGGGAGGTAACAGGGAATGTGAGTTAATGAATTCTAAGACAGAAGGAAAGTAGCACCCGTGCCTTGCTACAGGTTTGCAATTGCAATGGCAGCACTTGGGAGGCAGAAGCAGGAAGATCATTGTAAGTTGGAGGTCAGTCTGCTCGGCAGAGTTAGTTCTCCAGCTAGCCAGGACTGGATAGCTCAATGACCCTTTCACTAAAAACAAAATCAAAATAAAAGTTGAAAATTTGTAAAAGAAGGGGTGAAAAGATACCAGATGAACAAAGTGGAGAGAACCACAATGTTAACACCCAACAGGGCAAAAATCTGAAGTTAGAAGCGCTGAATTAGAAGGACTATATAATGATAACTTACCACGACGCAAATCATTGAATTGATAGAGGAAAGTACCATTTACTTTTAAATCATCCTATTGGTAATAGCATATTTTGTTTCATACTTTATTCATGATTTCCTCATGAATTTATTCATGATTTATTCAATCATGTATGTTCATGTTCTCTGTTTGATGTTCCTTCCTCCCTGCCTCCTTACTCAATATGAGTCCTCATCACCAGTCAAAGAAGTCACTGTAAGATTTTCTGGTGCTCTCCTCGTCCCAGGCTGCTAGCTTGTGCGATTACATTGTGTGGTTGGTCCACGAGGTATGCTTATTGCACAGAGCTGATCATGTTGCTCTCTTGATTACTATATTTCAGCAGCTTCCCATTCCTTATAAAGTGGAAGCCAAGCCTTTCTGTTTGGCCGCCACAAGGCTCTTTGTGATGTAGCCCCTGCCTATTTTACTTATTATAAGATTCAATATATCTTAACGCTGTTGCTAAGATGCATCTCATACGTTGGACTCCCAGATCCTGATGTGCACCTGCTGGGTAGTAGAGCTTCAACACAGCTCTTAACGAGTGACAGTGATGAGGTGGAAGAGCTTTGCCACATTTTCTTTTGAGACTTTTCTTGGCCATGGATTTTCCCACTGAAGGGGGAGAGGTTAGTTTTATACCCGGCACTCCTACTGCCCAGGATGACATGAGAATGTAGAAACTTTCTCTGTCTTGGATGGATTTGAGGGAAGATTCTCCACTTCTACTTGCCTTATAAGATTTCCTCAGTGCCCTTGGAAATGGCCTTGTATATCTTCCTATTACTATGGTTAGTGATTAGAGGAATTACTTCTACCAAAAAGTCCCTTTCTGTTTCATAAGAGGCTCAAGCCTGAATATCCAAAGTGATGCTGGAAAGAGGCAGATGTTCCCAGATCTCAGAGATGTCTATTGATACTATCTATCAGTGCTCAGGTTTAGTCTGCTTAGGGCAGACTGAAATCTGAGATGGTAGAGTTCCCTAGAGTTAGAGATCAGAAGGCAGGCCAATGCAAGAGCCTGGCTCAGACTTGCATTGGAGTGTGTCATTCGGGGTTTGTCAGAGCCCAGAATCTACAAAACATATAGACAGAGCTATCCCTGTAGGATGCGCTTGAACTCTCAACCTTCCTGCCTCTTCTTCCTAAATGCTGGAATCTCAGGTCTGGGCCACCATACCTGGCTGGTTTCTGTTTTCTACCTAACTGCTTGCCCACTGAGCCTCTCTCGTAGTGCCTTGGACTTTAGTCAGAAGCTTAATTAGTCCCGGCACTTGGTTGATGGGTGCTGAGCATAGGCAGCTGGAGTTACAGACTGTCGTGCGGCAATATGCATAGGCAATGGAGCTACAGACTGTCGTGTGGTGCCGTGCACTACCCCATGGCTTCAGAGTCAGGATGGACTAGGTGATAGATGTGCTGTAAATTCTACAAGTCATTTTTAAAAGCAAGATGTTAGATAACCAAGGCTTTTCATTGTCTACTCAAGCCAAAAACATAAACACTTTAGATGGCTAGTAGAATATATAAAATAGTTGGGTACACTGTAGATCTGGTGAAACAATACTATAACCAGACCCAAAAGATTAGATTCTTGACTTTCTTGTCCAGATGGCCGTAAGCAAGCTGCTTTATATTTCTAGGCTTAAAAGTCTATAACTGACTTTTGCAGCTGATTAAAGAAATGATGTGATAGTGTGTTCATGATTGACTGACCTAGAGACTAATACATAAGGTTTCAGGCAACTTCCATGGGCTTCACCAGTGCCTCATGCTTGTCGGATGACATTACTACTGCTATGAAATATAATGCAGTCAGGGGGCCAATATAATGTTATGAAATATAGTGCAGGCCTGAGCCAAAGTATACTCCTGAGAAATTACGCCATGAAACAGATCTGGTGTAAAGGGGTTTATTGGGAGAGGAGGGATGAGGGAGGATCTGGGGAAGGGATAGAGGCAAGAAAATGGATGTGTAGACAGGAATAGAGCTGGGGAACAGAGCCATGAGGGCAGAGAGGAAGAGAGAGGAGACATGTGGAGAACAGAGAGACAGACAGAGAGAGACAGAGAGGCATAGAGAGGGAGAGGGAGCTGGGGTGGTTGGTGGGTCTTTTTATCATTTACTCATACCTGGGGCGCTTGGTGGCAGCAACAAGTCATGACATAAACAGCTGCTAGGTCCCTGAGAACTGGTCAGTGGAATTGCCTGTATACTAACAACAACCCTGCCCTTTCATACTCAAAGTTCTAGCCAATAGTCTTAAGAAAGGGCGTTTTCTATGATATGTCTCTGTTCTATTTCATAAATTGCAGTTTTTAAGTTTCAAGAATACCATTGTATCTTATGAACATTGCTCCTTGGGTCCTTAGCATGATTTGGAGCTATTTTTAAAAAGATACTGTGTGGTGGTGCACTCCTGTATAACTACTGCTTGGGAGATAGGATCCAACTGAACCCAAAGGCAGCCTTGGCTACTTGGAACCTTGTCCTGGTGCAGCTGTTGTTGTTGGTGGTGGTGGTGGTAGTGGTGGTGTTGGTGTTGGTGGTGATGGTGTTGTTGTTGTTGGCGGTGTGGTGGTGATGGTGTTGTTGTTGTTGGTGGTGGTGGTGTTGGTGGTGATGGTGGTGGTGTTGGTGTTGGTGGTGATGGTTGTTGTTGTTGGTGGTGGTGGTTTGTTGACCAAAATACTACTCATTTTTTTAAGAAGAATTTTGCTCTGGGCACTTGGAAGTCCAGCTTTGGGAGGTTAAGAGTTACCAATGTACTCATGATAGAAATCTGCAAAAGGAGCCCTTCCCAAGGAGCAACTCAAAAACTAAGCCAGGTTTGGTCATGTACCATATCAAGGGAGAAATGCTATCTAGGCAAAAATTCTCTTACTTCTCTTACCTCTTTTCTCCTCCCTCTCCTTCCCTCCTATCCCCACCCTCTCTCTGTCTCTCCTTTCTCTCCTCTTCCCCTCCTCTGTGCCCATCTTGTTTCCTGTTTTTGAGATAAGAGTCTCCCTGTGTGGTCCAGGCTGGCTTTAAACTCACTGGATGTGTTGGGATTGTAGGTGTGCCCTCCCACATCCAGATTATTGTGCACAACCTGTGGGAAGTGTGTGTGTGTGTGTGTGTGTGTGTGTGTGTGTGAAAGAGAGAGACAGAGAGAGACAGAGAGACAGACAGACAGAGAGACAGACAGACAGAAACTGACATTCCTTTTTGTGGGGAGAGAAGGAAATGTTTTCTTTCTGTATTTATTGTTGGTACTACCCAGAATTTTGTTACTTGTGTGAGAAGTCTTTTTGTTTTGCCAGTCTCAAAAGACGATGAGGTCAAACTCTAGTCAATGGAGAATGGTGGGAGTCACCATTTACTTAGTGGTGCAAACTAAACGGCCTTCCTGTCCAGCCTGAGTGCTGGTCAGGTGGATCTCCTTGCAGAACTGCCTTCTCTTTGTTCTGTGTCTTCTGTGGCATACAGATTATTATTTATTCATTTCCAACTTGAATTTATCCAAGCCACACCATCACTTCTGTTTTAGGATTAGCATCCTCTAGAATCTGTAGGCCTGGTAGAACACATGGGTGGACACTGAAACGGATTTCCACTTAATACTCACTCTATTGGTCAGCAATTTGTGGTTTTAAAAAATCATTTACTTCTTACGTTCATTGGTCGGAATTATATGGACAGTTAATATGTAAGCAACTTTCTTGGTTCTTAATTATGGTCAAGCTTGTCCTGTTTAATTGTTACATTGTTCTCTAGCATGGATTTAGACAAACTACCAAAACCCAAGCTTTCAAAGTATATGTGGACTGAGTTTTGTGAATGTGTTGTTTATTAGCAAGAAAGATGGATTCAAATAACCGGGTCTAACACAATTTGGGTTGGCATAAGCCCTTGTCTGTCACACAGGCTGTGTGATTTAATTAATCAAAATGAGGGTTAGCTAACATGACAAACCCTCTCTTCTTAACTAAACTCTGAACTGACTTTTATTTGGTCTATGCCATTGTTAGCATTAAAACTCATTAAGGAATGATTTGTTATCATATAAGCCTGACGGTAACAAAGACTATCCAGAACACTTCCCTGAAAGTTATGGCTTTATTAATCCTTGGAAATGATCAAAATGCCCACATTTAGCTAAGTTGGAGAATCTTCTCCTTGGAGGGGAAGGGGCTGGAGGGCAAGTGTTGGAAGTAGCCCATCTATGTGTGCCTAACTTTAAAAGAAGTCCCGGCCTGTCATGTTGCTCAGCAATCGACAGGGCCGATGAATATTGTCAAGGAGGGACATATCTTTATATAGGTTAAAAGACGGAGGGGGGGGGCGAAGGGGGCAAAGCTTCCTGTTTCCTGATTCTATCCACGATGTAGAAAGACTGCACGTATTCCCTGCTTCCTGTTGTTCCTGGCATTATCTTGTGGTAAAATGTAACCTGTGGTATTCAGAAATTCATTTTTGTTGTTGTTAGACACAGAGCTTCACTTGTTCCGGGATGGCGTTTTACTTTCCATGTAGCGGAGGATGACTTTGATCCTCCCCAATATTGGGATTACAAACTTGTGTCAACACTCCCAGCTCCATGTTGGTCCAACAGTGTCTGGTTTCTTTGTGGTGAATTTGGGAGTGGATAGAGTTGGAAGGAAAGTGCTGGAGGCATCCTCTCCCTGCCTCTTCTCAGTGGGACTTCTGGGTATCTTCTTGGAGCTTAGGTAGAAATGATACAGTATTGGGGTGGCAGACACCCTCTAGGAAGGGAGGGAGAAGGAAGGCCACAGGCCTGTGGGCGTGGGCATTGAGATCTGTGTGGAGGTTTACAATCTGTAAGCACTTTCTGCATTGCCTTTGAGGGGAAAGTCAGAGGCTCACCATTATTTTATGACCATAGACATGGATTTTGTAAGAAGCCATATAAGGCGGGGATAGTAAAGCACACCTCACTCCACAGTTCTGTGTTGGAAAGCTCCTGTGTTGCTCAGACGGCTCAGGGCCCACTAGTCGAAGCTAGTTTGTGAGGGGACTGAGCTGATATTTCTCCCCGTGGGGCATCTGCATTTGAGTTCTGGGAATACTGTAGGTCAGAAGCATGACTACTCTCGGCCTGCTCATGGCTAGGTACTTCTCAGAAGACGGTAATGGGTGATGGCTGGAGAAAAGTGAGATGTGGCCTGCAGCTCCGAGTTCAGGTCTTCCTCAGGAGCGTAACAAATGCCCCCAGACTGACTGAGTGAGGAGGGTTAGGCTGCTGGGGACTTGTGGCCTACCGAGGCTTGGCTGGATTCCATTACCCATACCCCAACTCCCCCAAATGCTCTGAATAACTGATTTGATTCCAGACTTAAGGTCAAGGACTTAAGAGTTTGCAGTACACAGACCCTGTTGCTACCTCCAGAGCGGAGACTGCGAATCATGCTTAGCTGCAGGGCGACAGACTTAAAAAGCATGGGACGGGGAGGTTTGCATTAGCAACTGCTGTATTATGATGCTCACCACACAATAAAATTCCTGGTTCGTATCTCTCATAGCCTTTGTTGTTTAACAAAGGCCTATAATAATGTCAGAGTACTTTGGACACCAGAAAAGGAACACACTTTCTTCTTTTGCTTTTAACTCATTCTCCTGGGCTCATTATGCAAAGGGAAGATAGTATTATGAAATGGATTTTTTTTCTAGCACACAAAGTAAAAAATTAAAAACTCTCATAAAAATGGTCTTTGATTTACCATAAAAGGCAGGATAAGACTACATCAAGTGTCGGGAACAGACTCTGCCAAAATCATTGTGCCTCCTACTAATGCTGAGATTATATTGCTATGGGTAATCAATGAAGATTGACAGAGAGCTTGTAGCAACTATTTGGGAGAAACTAACAACAAATTTCCTAAGAGGAAGTGTCTTTAGTTTATAAAAATAACTAACTGGATTCTCCCACATGTTGGAGAAGGAATGCCAATTCCTTAAGCACCTAAATTCTATACCGATACAAATAAGTTTGGGAATGGCTGGCTATTAAGTCAGACAAAATGAGCAAAGTAACTCAAGGCCCATATACTTCAGTTCAAAAATCAGAATTATGTGCAAGCCTTACGGTATTAGACTTTGCTGTATCTCTTATATAATCTCTGACTCTCAATATGCAGAAATAGTTGTTTTGTACATAGAAACTACTGAATTTACTCAATAATTCAGAATTAACTCTGTTACTTATGAAACTGTAAAGGCATTCAGAAATAGAACTATCCATTGTATATCACCCATATTTTGTCTCATACAGGCTTACCAGATCCATTAGCACAAGAAAACGAGGAAATTAACAATTGTTAATAGGAAATGCGATGGAGTAAAGCTTCAAATTTTAGCAGTAAAGGTATAAAAAGAATTATCAACTGGCAATAGGCCAAGGAAATGATAAGAAAATGTCCTGCTTGGACTTTGTGTGACCAGACTCCATTGTCCACTGGAAGAAACTCTGGGGCATCAACAGAAATAAAATCTTCCAAATGGATGTGTTTGTTTCACTTTGCAGAATTTGGAAAACTAAAGATTGCACATCATCCCATTGATACATACTTGGGGTTTCACTGGGCAACTGCCTTGAGCTCTGAAAAGGCTGACTCTTTAATTACACATTTTTGGAAAGTAATGGGCATTATGGAGATACCTACACAAATAAAGACTGACAGTGCCCCTGCATATGTCTCCAGTAAGATGAAGCAATTCTTTGCATATCATACATAATATAAAGCATATGTCAGGTATACCACACAACCCTATAGGATAAGCTGCCATAGAAACCATACCCTAAAAGAGATGCTTAGAAAACAAAAAGGAAGAATAAGGCCCCCTGGGAGAGACTAAATAGTTCTTTGTTAACTTTAAATTTTCTAAAAGTTAATGAGAAAGGAACAGTAGCCACCGAGAGACACTAGGTTATAGAAAAAACATCAACAACAAACAAAAATGTAGAATTACATCAGCCTATATACTATAAGCATGTGTTAACATCAGAACGGAAGCCTGCAAAAGCTTTGCATTGGGAACACAGATTATGTTTCAACAGGAAATTAAAAGCTGTGGATACCATCAACACACAAAATGATTAGAACTGAGCAGGAGAGGTCTCCAGAAAACATTGGCCACTGACCTGAAAAGTGTTTGGTTCATTGAAAATGTCTCTGTTCATAAATTTCTTGTTAAATACAGCACAATTAATGGCTTAAAACACAAAGGGAGAAGTGCAGTGAGAATTTTGGTTTCTTTTGTTTGTTTTGTTCTTTTTTGTTTTTTTGCTTGTTTGTTTGTTTGTTTGTTTGTTTTTCCAGACAGGGTTTCTCTGTGTAGCCCTGGCTGTCCTGGAACTCGCTCTGTAGACCAGGCTGGCCTCGAACTCAGAAATCCGCCTGCCTCTGCCTCCCAAGTGCTAGGATTACAGGCATGCACCACCACAGCCCAGAGGGTTTTGGTTTCTTTAGAAACATAGAAATGTTATGGGAATATGTTTTTGTTTTAATCCCAGGTGTGGGATATGGGGCTGCTTCAGATTGTCCACAGCAGTTGACCATGATTTGCTTTGGGGTTCTAGCAGGAGCACGATTTTGCCTGCTGCTGATAATTTTTGCAAGTGTGTGACATTTGGAATCCTGGGGACTTGATAGAGTGTATAAGTGCAGGAGCCATGAAAGAGGAGTGGTCACTGCTGCTCTTGCTGCTGCTATTGGTAGTTGCTGTAGATATCCTGACTGTGAAGATCAAAATTGCCCTAAGGAACTCAACCCCCAGCCCCATCAGCAGGAAGTAGTCTTAACAATCTTGATGCCCCCTTTCCTCGCTAGCCCTCCTTTTTTCCTACTCAGTGTAGTTCCTGAACGACATGCTGTAGGAGCTGTCAAAATGGGGGCACCTGTCAAAATGGTGGCACCTGTCAAAACAGCTACAACTTCCCCCCTCAGCCTGCCGCCATCACAGGAGCTGTCCATGGTGGCAGCACGTCCTCTCCAGCTTCTCCAAGTAGCTCAGCAGTGATGGTGCCTCAGCTAAAGCTACCTGCAGCTGCGGAGGTCTTCCCATCCTAATCCATGGGCCCAATGCAGGGAAAAGGGGGTGAAAAAGCCACCAATCCCTGAGCTTCCCACAAGCCTCCATCAATCTCTGAGCAGGAGAATCCACCAATCCCTGAGTTCCTTGAGCTCACGATGTGAAATCCCGCCAATCCTCACTCTGGAAATCTCTGACCTGAAAATCTTCCCCCCCTCCAAAGAAATCCTATATAAGCCCCGCCCTTTGCTCAATTCCCTGATGTTGTCTTCTGAGAGCAGAAGCAGCCACCCCTGGATTTATCCCTCCAGTAAATCTCTTTCGTGAGATGTGCTGCCTGGTGTGACAGCAGAAGAAGGCAAGAAGCATTGACTAGAAGAAGCAGGGGAGGGGGAGCAGAGCTGAGGCTCCTGAGCTCCTGCTTACACTCCTGAGTGTAACTACCAATACACTGTTAATGGTAAGCTGTGGTCGGTTCTTTTGGCCACACTAGGGATGAAGAGTATTTGTAGGGATTTTATTTTCACATCTGACAGACCATACTCTAAAATCTTTTCAGATCTGCTTATCTCTTCACTATAAACACAATTAAATTATTATTTCTCATCTGATGTTCTGTCTTTAAGAGTTACTTCTGAGCTCTTTGGACTTGGGCTTTAGTTCCGGCAACATGGCTAAATGCACCAAGAAGGTCGGGATCGTCAGGAAGTATGCTTCCCTCTGGAAGATGGTGAAGAAAATTGAAATCAGCCAGCATGCCAAGTACCTTGCTCCTTCTGTGGCAAGACCAAGATGAAGAGATGAGCCATTGGCATCTGGCACTGTGGCTCCTACAAGAAAACAGTGGCCAGTGGGGCCTGGACTTATAGCACCACCTCTGCAGTCACAGTGAAGTCTGCCATTGAAGACTGAAGGAACTGAAAGACCAGTAGAAGTGCTACTGTCCAAGACTTGCCCAGTCTGTGATAAATGGGTTAATTTACATAAAAAGAGTTGCTTCTGAAAATGGGGATGTTGGTTATAAGGGAATGGATATTCTGTTAACAAATTAAAATCTGCTGGAATTTAGGTTGTTTAATATATTTATAAAACATGAACACATTCTGACTTTATTTTTATTCAGGAGGAAGATATTGTGCTGAGACACTCAAGGTGAGGTTGGAAGGAATTGGGAAGGATTTAGTGGATGGGAGAGGTGACGAAGCCAAACATGGTGTGGACAGCTGACAACAGAGCCTGGCAAAGGACTGTCCCCTCCTAGTTAGGCAGCGAATGCAGAGGGCCTTTTGTACAAGAGGGTTCCATCCACTCCCTTTGGCTCTTCATGATCTTTCCTGTGGACATTGCAGAAGAATGCAGGAAGGTGACCTTGGAGGAATATGTGGTTCGTGTTGGAACACTGGCCACACCACATTATTGGAGAGATGCCCCCTGGAAGCCTAACAAGACGCAGCTCAATGTTTCAAATGCTGGCAACAAGAAAAAATTTTCATTTCCAATGGCCACTTGTGTCCTGGAACTTTCAACTCAAATAATAAGACATTCTAGCTTAAGGTGTGACTATTTTGAGACTCTCTGTAAAGTGCATATGACACCCTCCAGAAAGATAGGATCTATAGATTGACAAGCTCATGGTAAGGGACCTGGGGAGGATCTGATGTGGCCTTCCCACACAGATAGCATGGAGGTCACCAGGCTATTAACCACTCCTTCTCCTGGCCTTCAGGGTGGATAACAGGTAATACATCCCTTCCTTTGAAGGAATAGCCTGTGTGCTTCCATTCCTGGTTCCCCTAGTGCCTCCCTGCCTCCCACAACAAGACATGAAGAACGGAGTGTCCCTGATTCCATGGAACAGCCTGTTGGAATTTGTGACCTCTAGAACCCAGGCTGGGAGGACTCGACAGCCCAGCCCCATGACTAGCTAATGCTGAGGCAGGGTGGGGATTCTGTAATTCCAGGATGGGATGCTGGTCTTGGCTGTAGGGGGCATACACATCTGGAACCTGGCCGGAGGTCTTTGTTCTGGTCAGCACACCAACTCAGGTAAGTACTCGAAGCCTGGAGTTTATGGAGAAAAGTTGCAATTGATGATTCCAGTTGTTGAGCTCAAACGCTCTCTTAATTGGTAGTTTGAACAGTGACAAGACTGTTTTGTACTTTGGCAGGGGCTGAGGTGGTGCTGGAATGTGGTAGGATTGTCTCTGGGGTACAACAAACATGGCTTTGTACCTCAACTTTACCATTAGCCAAGTGGATTTGGGAAGATGGTTTCACTTCTTGGAGACCTGACTTTTTCACCTGTGCAACAGGATGGTATTGTCTCAGGCTGCTCGAAGCAGTGTTAGATAACACACAGTAACCAACACAGTGCCTTGACACACTAAACTCACGGCAGAGAAAAACAAGTCCTCGCTGCTCAGCCTTCCTGGTGTGGCTGAGCAGGGTCCGAGAAGGGGTCCTCTGAGCTGATGGTAGGCCTGGATCCTTAGCCTCCTGGCAGACTAAATCTCCTCTTGGAGGTGTGAGGGTGGGAATGGGAGCTGGCAGCACAATCCAGCGCTCTGGCTGAGTCAAAGAACAAAATCCCCAATCCCACTGCTGTTCCAAGTCCTGCCAGAGGCTGCCCAGGATTGTGGGATGCTGCTGGATTGCTGGATGACCTTGGGCAGTCCTGTCTGAGAGGAAGTCTATTTGTGCTGACTGTCTGCCACAGGATGAAGTCAAAGCTCACTAGCTTGGCGTTCAGCCTCCCCTTCTCGAGGCCGCTTGCTCCACCTCCCATAGTTCCTCCTCCTGTTCACTGATTCCGTTCTCTTCTTGATCCCTCAGATAAAAACCTACATTCCCAAACCTTTGTGTGTCTAAAAGCCTACTTGATTTTTATTTTTCTTTATCCTGAATTGGGCTTGGTTTTATGTGGCAGAAAAATGAAAGAGTTTAAGCCAGAGAGTTGTTTTTCATGTCAGCAAAGCCCACAAGAAGCAAATCTCTAGCTCTGGCTTCTAGGTTCTCAGCCACCTGTCCTGATGTTCCAATATTCTTAGTGCCTCAGCTCCTAATCCATTATGGGAGTGAGGCTTCAGACGTCTCATACTGATTAAGCCAGCAGAAAGGACAAAAAGGGCCAAGGATGTGTTCTGTTTCTCAAAGCAGGTGTCTCACCTGTCCTACGGGATGCTTGTGCTTATATCTGACTGGCAGAGATTTAACCACTGGCTCACATCTAGATGCAAGGAGAGGGTAGGGGATGTTTTGAACTGCTATTTGTAATGATATAGGGAAATTTGGGAGTGTAGGTCTACATTAACATGCACAGAAGCCTGGCATAGTTCAATCCCCAGAACTGCTTTTTAAAAAATAATAAACAAATAAGAGTGGTCTTTGGCACAACCCTATTCTATAATGTGCCATATAATTATCATTGTGGGCCTAGGGATGAAGAGGAGATTGGAGGGTCAGGGCAAGATGTGGTGCGTCCTTTTAGGTAGAGGTTATTGTGATGGTGGTTTGAACATGGAAATGGTTCTGAGAGGTAGAGAGTTGTTCATGGGTCGGAGGAATCTTTGAGAGGTATTTAAGTATGGTCAACAGGCTTTGGTGACTGATTTCCCAAGAGAAAATGGTCAGATAGAGGAAACCAGCATTCATGAAGGAGACAAAGAAGACCTTAATGGCCAGAGCTAAAGCAGCACCATGCAATGGGTTGTGGTCTTGGGAGAGTAGGTTGCTTCTCCAGGGAGGTTCTTAAAAGTCCTGTTGCAAAGTAGGATTGGAGGATTGCTGTCCCATGGTGCCATGGGCCCAGTGTTCTTCAGGTGTCCTGGGCCACCCATGTAGGAAGCTCAAGGAGTCTATAGGCACTAGACAGCCTGTGATGGTACCCCAGAGATACTGTCCTCCACTGTGAGGAAAATAAGCTCACGGGTCTCTTCCAGGGTCCTGCTTCATGATTTCTTGGCTCTGTAGAGTCTTGCCTGGCAGCCTGCATTGACGATGTGGGCCTTCAGACCCATCGGGGTGACTGTGTGATCACAAGTCTGTGGAATACACACCATACACACTGGCTAGATGTAGTAGTAGGTGCAAGGGGCAAGTTCCTTCCAGATCCCATGTCCTGCCTGGGGATCTTGCTACACACCTCTAGGTATTGGCCTTTCCTTGACTTTTTGATGGCTTGGAACTCAGTGGTGCCTCCTCTTTTGTCTCAGACTTCATATTTCTGCACTGATTCTAAGGACTTGAAAACCTTCCTGGGGACTGTTTGCTAGAGACACTGGTACCTGCCAGAGATATCGGAGATAGCTGTAACTATGACTATGCATCTCTATAGGGTCTACTGTGGCCCAATGCTGTGATGAACTTGGTTATCTTTAGTTCTCAGTCCTCTTGCAAAAAATTATGTCTACAGCTCCATTTTACCAGGGACATAGCTATGGTCCAAGAGCTATGTCCCAAACTACCCAGCATAACTTTCTCACTGTCTTGCTCATCTTATATAAGAATTGGAGTAGAGTGATAATATATCAGATACTTCATAGGTGATGTATCTTCACAATGTTCTCATGGAGATAAGCACTGTTATTCTCGTTTAAAGAATGACAAAACAAGTTTGACAGATGTTAATTATTCCAAGGTCACATTGCCAGTACACGGCCAAGTGACATCTAGCATCAAACCTTGCTTTCTTTTTCTCTCTAGCTATCTAGGCCAGAAGGTAGGTTCCAAATCCTGAATAGGAAAACACAGACACTCTGGGAAAGTACTGTTGTTGGATCTCATGTATCCCAGGCTGGATCTCATGTATCCCAGGGTAGCCTACAATTCACTATGTAGCTCACTGGGGTTGATCCTGAGCTCTAGGACATCTTGCCTCCACCAAGTGCTAGGATTACAGGTATGCACTCACGGCGTCCAGCTCTAAGCTTTGACCTGACTTGAACGACTCACAAAGGATAAAACAAAGATGCGTATATAAAGTGAATTCACTTTGTAAAAATTCCTTTTTTGTTCTTAATAGATGACAGAATACCATGACTCAGGGCTAACACAGTCTTTGTATTTTTCTTGAAAAGAAGGCATTGTAAATAAATGAGTCAAGAATGGTTCATGAAGTGGGGCATGACCTATGGCAGAGCTAAGTGGGACCAAGGGACTCTGCTGATAAGGAGGTGGGTATAGGAAAGCAGATGTTGGAGCATACAGTGAAGCCTGTCAGAGCTGTCAGACCTGTAGAGGCAGTCCTGAAAACCCAGCCCACCTGACTAAACCCCAGCATTCTCTAGTGCAAAGAGGGAAGAGGGAAAATTTTTATCTGAAGGGCATGGGGGTCCACAACTTTCTAGGTTTGGGAGCCTCTACCAGTGCCCTGGGTGGGACAAATGAGATGTGAGAAGGATGGAAAATCTGGCTCTAACATCCTGATCCCTGGAGGAAGGAGCTGAGATGACTTGAGTCTACTTCAGCTGGCTCTTTAGACGTGAGAAGATTGGACCCTGGCCCATGGCTGCAACTCACAGCTTGGCTAAAGGACTCCTAATCTTGGTGATGAACAAAAGACAAAATTGGAAGCCAGGAAAGCTGGCTCTTTCTCCAGCTTTGTCCTGGATGGTCTTCTAGAGTAAATCCCTCCACCCTGACTCAAACTGTTTTCTCTAGGGAGACAAATGATTGCTACCACATTGCGAGGATAAAGTAGGGCAATGAACACAGAATGTGTCTGTAGGCTGTGAGATGAGATACAAATGGCAGTTATTAAAATGTCCTCACAGAGTTGTCATCAAACTCAGAATGTGACTCTACAAGGCATTCATTCTTTAGCATCCTCAAAACATGGAGAAATTGCATTTCCTGAGGGAGAGGAGTTATCAACAGAGCTTCCTGCTCTAGTCTCTGGTTCTCAGCAGCACACAGCCAGAAGCTGCTCCATTTCCAGGAGCCTCCTTTTCTTCCATAACCACCTTCATTTCAGTCATTGCCCCATTATGAAGGTTGTTAACACTCCTGGCAGAGAGGCCTCAGCTTTCTTCACAGAATTTGGGTCTGAGGCTCTTTCATCAGAACTCTACATAGGAGCTGAAGCACATGGAAACTTTTGAACTAAGGAACATTTGGCTTAATCTTCAGTTTTTTGTTTTTCCAAGATAAGGAAGTGGAACCCTGACAGAGGAGCTTTTCCTTTTTCAAGAGCATAATTGTTAGCACATAAAGTAACATTTTACCTTTTGGTATTTTAATGCACTCTTAGTTTTGGTAGACCCTTGTCTCCTACCTGCTCCTGTCCACCTCTCCACCCTTGATCCCACTTGGACCCTTCCCCCTCCAGTACTCCTGCCAATTTCATATTACTTTGATGTGTCCCTATGCTCAGCCTCCTTTTCTCCTCTCATGGGTTCCTTTCTACTTTCTTGAATTCTGCCCGTTCTTACTTAGACATACACATATGCACAGGCACACAGGCACACAGATACATACACACACGCTCACATACACAGAGACATACAGATACACTCAGAGACAAAGACACACAAAAACACAAAGAGATATACACACAGGCACACACACACACGAGTCAATGAAGCAGCGTTAACAGTCAGGGGTCTGATCCTTGTTTGTTTCTCTGTCTCAGGGTTACAAACATGTTTTCAGGGCCCAGTTGGGTGAGGAAGTAGGTAAGATGCCGGAAGTGGTAGTACATTTTCTTCAATGGATTTTATTGAATTACTTGAACTATGTCTTTTACCAAATTTGGAAACACTTTCAGTCATTATTTTTCAAATATATTTTTATACCAGTTGCTATCTCATCTCCATTACAGACTCCAATGACCTGAACATTGATGTTGTCCCATGCAGCGCTGAAGCCCTGTTCATTCTGCTTACGGGGCAAATATCTCTTGCTGACTTACCTCCAGTCTGCTGATTCCTCTGTCATTTGTCTCCTGCTGTATCCAGTCTGGACTCTATGTAGCTCAGCTTGGCCTTGAACTCTTGGCCCACCTGTCTCAGCTTCCTTAATACGAAGATCATAGGTGTCAATAATCTATGCCCCCCATCCACTGAGTTGTTTGGCTTATTTAAGTCACAGACATTGTATTTCATGGTTACAAAAGGTTCACTTGGTTCTCTTAAGTCTAATGTCTTTACTAAGAACTATCTTTCAATTCATTTACTTTTACTTCAAAAAGAATAGTTACAATAGCTGTTATAATAGGCTTAATGATTCACATATTGTTTTATCTTTCTTCTTTAGAACTGATAACGTTTTTCTGGTCCATGTCATCCCAGGCTTTCAGATTGTATCCTGGATATTTTGATAGCATGCTACGAGACTCAGTCTGGTTGAAATCTTTATATTTGCTTCATTTTGCTTAAGCATGCATTCGATTTCTTTATTCTTTAACTGGTGTTTTTGAGACACGGTTTTTCTCTGTGACTCATACTGGCCTCTAACTTGTGATTCTTCTTCCTCAAAAATCCCAGTGAGTGCTGGGATTATAAGTGTGTATTATTACATTCACTATCAAAGCCTTTGGTGTGTTCTTTGAGTGTGTTACACACGTGTAAACTGACCCCAAAATGACTTAGGCTTCATAAACAGTCTTCTCCCTTTCCCATGCAGATTTTCCCCACCTCTCCTATGTGTGCATATGTGTGTGTGTATGTGTGTGTGTGTGTGTGTGTGTGTGTGTGTGTGTGCCCAGAGCTTTCATACCATGTGGCCTACCTTTAGAGCAAAGTGTCAAGAAGGAAAAAAATGAGGGCTTGGGCTGGGGTATGCCTCAGAGGTTAAGAGCACATATTGCTCTTGTAGAGGACCTGAGTTTGATTCTCAATATACACATTGGCAGATTACAACTGTCTGTAACTCTAGCTCCAAGGGGATCCAATGACTCTGGCCTTCGTGGGCATCTGTTCTTTCGTGCATATTCCTAGACACAAAATGTAGCTGAACCCAATTAATGCTACGCAAATGATCGTAGCAGCTGTGGCCGGGGACGCTTGTGTTGCTTGTAATTTTATACATCACTCACCTTTAGCTCTGGGAAGTGACTGCACTACCAGCCCCTACCTGGCTCCCCTTGAATCCTTGAAACACACACAGTTTGTTCTTTTTCAACTTGCCTTAGGACACGATTTCTGGACTCTACTATCTCCTACCTGGAAAAGCATGCCCTTATCAATTTCTTAACCCCGCCTCTCCATCTGCCCTAACTTTCAGTTGCTAAACTCCTCTGACCACTCATCTGTAGGAGTGGCCTGTGTGGTCACTCCATTTTGAGATCTCACATGGTTGCCTGGTTATCCTCTTTCCAAAGCATGGTGAAACTCTTCTTTCCCGAATCTTCCTTTTCCTCCTCCAACCTGGAAGTCCCACCTGTACCTTCAGCCCAGCAATTGGCCTAAGGCTTTATTTACTGACAAGATCAAGAACCAGTTGAGGAACAGGACCTCAGCATCAGAGCCACTCCCTACATTCCTGCAACCTACCCTCATGCTTTATATTCCCAAATGAGATTGAGATAAACATACACACACACACATCACCTCTATATTTTGATATGCCTAAAACAGCTCCATGGCTGAGCTACTTCCCAACCTCCATGTGGCTGATCCACCTTCTGACATTCCCAAGCATCGCTTAGTAAAATCTATTTTCCATCTTAGCTGCACTGGACCTAGTTGGGCACCCCTCCTGGGGCCACTCTCTCCTGGGGCCACTCTTCCCTGACTCATACACGGCAACTATGCTCTCTGTTCTGCACCTTCTCAGACATGGCATCTTGGTTCTCCTTCTCCCAGCATGGAAGATCTCTCTCCCTCCTCCTTCCTCTGTCCCTTGCCCAGGAATCCTAAAAGTCCCATCTTTTGTCTCCCTGCCCAGGGATTGACCACCAGCAACTTTATTTACCAATCAAAACCAACTGGGGGCAGGGTTCCCTCAGTATCTTACATGCAGATGTATGGATTCTCATGCAATTTTGGGAGCCAGATTAACACAATACAAGCAGCATTAGACCAAACCCACAACATCTCCCCTATTTTGTCCATTTAAAAAGGCTCTTTTCTCTCAGATATACTTTGAACATAATTACAATTATGTAAATTGTAAGGTATGATATGTATTTATAACATCCAGTCCATCATATTTGCCAATTTAGATAAATTACTCTACCATCTATCCTAACTTGAAGAGTTTACAATTCTGTGTCTGAGTTTTGTTGATTTTAACTTTCATCACCATCTGAAAATCACCCTTTCAAGTCTGGATCATCTTCCTTAATGTTAAACAATTTAAGTTTGATTATGAGACTGTAATTAGTCTCCAATCCTGTCACAGATCTGAGAATTAAATATTATCTGAATAGGTAGGAAGCACAAAAATTTAGCTTTCAAAACTAAACAATTTGTAGAGACAGCTGGCTGCCTAGATAGTCCCACATATGCCTTATAATGTTGGAGCATCTGACTTCAGCCTTCTGGCTCAGAACCATCTGACAGAACTTAAGTGAATATGAAGGGCTAGCTTACCAACTATCCCACATCATGTGTCCTTTTTTGAACAGTATTTTTGTCTCAGATGAATTAGTGCTGTTCTTGCCCAGTGGCTACCTTGCCACATGTGATGGTTTGTACATGCTCAGCCCAGGAAGTGGCATTATTAGAAGGAGTGGTTCTGTTGGAGTAGGTGTGTCACTGTGGGTGTGGGCTTTAAGGCCCCTCATCCTAGCTGCCTGGAAGCTAGTATTCTCCTAGCAACCTTCCAATGAAGATGTAAAACTCTCAGCTCCTCCTGCACCATGCCTACCTAGATCATGTTCCCACCTTGATGATAATGGACTGAACCTAAACCTGTAAGCCAGCCCCAATTAAATGTTCTTATAAGAGTTGCCTTGGGCATGGTGTCTGTTCACAGCAATAAAACTCTAACTAAGACAGCAGTTGGTGCTAGAAGTAGGTCATTGCCATGATAGGTCTGACCATGCTTTTGTTTGGAAGAATGTGCAGTTTGGAACTTTGGGTTTGGAAAGCCATGGAGTGTTTTAAGTGGGACTTAATGAGCAATTCTAGCAGGAGTATGGAACTTTGTTGTTGTGAGTGATTTGAACTGTGCACACCTGGACCAAGTGGTTTCAGAGGAAAATTTCAGGTGTGGCATAGAAACTGTTTTTGTGGTATTTTGGTGAAGAATGTGGCTGCTTTCTGCCTTTGTCTGAAGAGTCTACCTGAGGGTAAGGTGAAGAGATTTGCATTGACAAAGGACATCTCAAAAAAGCCCAGTAGAGAGTTTTCCCTGGTTAAGTCTCATGAAGAGCATTTTGAACAAACATAGCACGTTTAGAAAGGAAAAATATAAAATATATGGTTCTGGTATTAAAGGTGCACCAGGAAGTGAAATGGAACCCAATCCTGTGTTCTAGGAGATAGCATATTAAGGGAGTGGGACTTTGAGGCAAAATCCCACCCAGCTAAATTTAGATCCAGGCATGGTGGTACACACCTTTAATCCCAGGAGATGAAGCCAAACAGATCTCTGGGCTCAAGGCCAGCCTGGGACAGAGCAAGTTCTAGGTGAAGAAACACTTAAGTACACGTGTGATGGTACACACCTTTAATCCCAGGAGATAGGCATGCAGATCTCTGAGTTCAAGGTCAAGCTACAGAGCAAGATCCACGACCACCAAGCTTAGGCAGTAAAGGAGTTGGAAAACAAAGCTAGTGATAATGTAATAGAACAAGGGGGCAAGCCATGTTCCAGCTCCTGCAAGCAGAACAAGTCAACAGTTTTAGACATGTGGCTCTTGTTTGGAGTCCAGAATAGAAGGGATTACTGGGACAATTGATGCTGGTTATCTGGAGCTAAGAAATTAGTGGTGACTAAGAAGAGACCAGCATCACTGAGGTGAAATCTTCTGGGAAGTGTCCCCCACCCCCACCCCCTCCCCCACCCCTGAGACAGGGTTTCTCTGAGGAGCCCTGGCTGTCCTGGAACTCACTCTGTAGACCAAGCTGGCCTCGAACTCAGAAATCTGCTTGCCTCTGCCTCCAAAGTGCTGGGATTAAAGGCATGCACCATCACTGCCTGGCCCTGGGAAGTATTTTTTAAGAGCACAAAGAAGCTGTGTTCCAGAGATAGCCAAGGTTGTACCTTGTGTTGCAGCTGTACTTGGTAATGTGTAAGAATCACCCAGGTGGTACTGATTTTGAAACATGAAGGTTTCATGAAGAATGGCTGAGGCTTAGTACTATAAGAGGCCATGGAAAGCCACTGGTGAAGGTGCAGTCTCAGTTGTAGTTGATGACTAAGGATTGAAGGGGTTATGCAAAGGATTTGAGGCTTGGCACCATGAAGAGAGTGTATGAGAAGTTATTGGTAAAGCCTATTTGCAGCAGAAGACACCACTGTATTGGAGATGCCAGTGCCATTGGATGACCACCAAGAATAGCAGCAGCAGTGGAGTGGACCAACCTGAACTTAAAGAATGCTACAGAGGGCAGAGCTGGAGAAGTGACACCAGCCCTTAGGAGGAGCTCAGATCATGTCTCCCAGACATTGAAACAAGAGCTGTTAACACTGAAGTTGCCTTGGAGACCCCCAGATGTTAGAGATGCCAGAGCCATGGGGTATCTGCTGAGGAAAGCTGCTAACAGGGAGTGGAATCAGCCCAGGAGAAAGAAGTTTGTTGCAGCCAATAAAGATGAAAAAGGAGAGGCGCCTTAGGCCAGAGACCTGGGCGGGATTCGCCATTTTCTCTCGGGTGAGTTTCTGAGACTGGA
>NW_022196906.1:48260810-48297462 GCF_008632895.1 Mastomys coucha | reverse complement strand
GGAATGGAGAAATTCGCATATAAATAAAGAAATAAAAATAAATAAATAAAAAAAAAAGATGAAAAAGGAGTAGGAGATCTGAAGACCTCTTTGAAATCAGACATGGAGATGCAGAGTTTGGAGTTTGCCCAGCTGGTTTCCTGTCTTGCTTTAGGGATTACAGTTAAGTGATTGGATGAATTTTAGAAGAGACTATGAACTTTGGACTTTTACCATTGTTGAGACTGCTATAGAATATGGGGACCTTTGAAGTTTGATTAAGTGCATTTTGCATTATGCTATGTTTAGGTATGGTTCCCCCACAGACTCATATGTTTTAATAAGCCTATGGGGGCCAGGGAGTAGAATGTGATAGTTTGTACATGTTCAGCCCAGGAAGTGGCACTATTAGAAGGTGTGGCCCTGCTGGAGTAGGTGTGTCACTGTGGATGTGCACTTTAAGGCCCCTCATCATAGCTGCTTGGAAGCCAGTATTCTCCTAGCAGCCTTCCAATGAAGATTTAGAACTCTTAGCTCCTCCTGCTCCATGCCTGACTGAATGCTGCCATGTTCCCGCCTTGATGATAATAGACTGAACCTCTGAACCTGCAAGCTAGCCCTAATTAAATATTTTCCTCATTAGAGTTGCCTTGGTCATGGTGTCTGTTCACAGCAATAACACCCTAACTAAGACACCACAGTTGGAGCAACTCCATATGAAGGTAATGATGCTCGATATCTTCTTTGAAGTGTGAAGGGAGTACTGTCAGGAGCAGACATGTTCTCTAGTCAAGAGAAATATTAATAGTGAATGACTTTAATTGCCAATGTTGAGGATCTCTGATGCTTTTGAAGACTATCTATATATAGTATATCTGAACTGTTAAACCTTGATGACTGATTTGAAGATGCTGGGGAGTGTGCAGAGCAGCATTTGATATGGAGAGAGGATTGAATCTGACAGATTCAGAGCTGGAGAGATGAGGTATCAGTTAAGAGCACATCCTACCCTTGCTGAGGACCTGGGTTCGGTTCCCAGCACCATGTTGGGTGGTTTACAACTGCCTATAACTCCACCTTCAGGGGAATATGACATCTCTAGCTTCCAAGGGCACCTGTACTCATGTACACATGCCCACACACATACACATAAAATAAAAAAAATTAAAGTTAAGAAGAGTAGAGGAATTTGAGGCCATTTGCTAAGGAATCTTCTTTTGAAAAGTTGATTAATGTGTGTGTGTGTGTGTGTGTGTGTGTGTGTGTGTGTGTGTGTATTTGCGCACATACGCACATGTGTATGCGTCTGTATACATGTATACCATGTATGGGCAAAAGCCCACAGAAGTCAGAAGAGGGTTTTGGATCCTCTAGAAGTTGTAACAGTTGTAATCCCAACCATGTGGTGCTGGGAATTGAACCCAGATTCTCTACAGTAGCAGTAGGTGTGTTTACCCACTGAGCCATTTTTCTAGCCCCAGGAATTAGTTTTTTACAGGATTACATCCTTGTTGTAGTAGGTCAGATTGATGTTACATGTGATTGTGGACTGGATGGCTTAGCCAGCAAGTGCTTACTTCTTATGGTCTTGGAGGTGAGGAGTCTGGGGTTACCCTTCTAGCACCCATGTTCTGGTGAGGGATGCTTTTCCAGATTGCAGACAGCTGGCTTCTTGTATTTTTGGCGTGTGGAGAGACAACTAAAAATCTCTCTGGACTTTATTCATGCTAAGCCACTCATCTCATTTAGAAGGCTCTCCACCTTCAAGACTGAATTATTTATAAACCATCTCCCAATACCGTCAACCTGAATATTAAATATTGACATATGGGTGTGGGGGGTCACAAGATCTTCTAGTTTATGACACTTCTCTACTCTTTTTCTGTACTCACCCTTCTCTTTCCATGTGGAAGGAACATTGGGGCACTGAATCTGGTACAGTGGTTAAAGGTAGGAAGAATGGAGCTTGAGCCATTTAGCAACCTCGAGTAAGCTGGCATTGCATTAGCCAGAGTACTCAGTGCATTGGTTGGCTTACCACCTCCAGGACCACTCCAGCCGGTGGAGTTAAGTGTTGATATAGACAAGGAGGTCTCCTGGTTTTTCTCAAGGTATTAGCCAGTAGATTGCAGAGTAGGGTCTAGGTCTCCTGACTGTGGCAGCCTTTAAGAGTTTGGGATCTGACTACATTCTATCCTTATACTGATGCAGTCAGTGCATTTTCCTAAGTGGCACGCTAGTCATATAGGTGTCTGGGGAAGAGAGAACGGACAACCAACACTGAGGCCTGAAGATTCACAAGACAGGAAGATGTCCACTGAGAAGCCAGGCTCAAGTTCTGTGTATGCTTGTGTGTGTGTGTGTGTGTGTGTGTGTGTGTGTGTGTGTGTGTACTCATGCATGCATTTGGAGCATAATTCAAGCAAGTACTTATATCCCTCCTCCCCAAAACTAAGGCATTCAGAGGGTTTTCTGTCCTAGTTACTATTGCTCTGTTGAAACACTGTGACCAAAGCAATTTAGGGAGGACAAGGTTCATTTGGCTTACACTTCTGCATCACTATTCACTCTAGAAGGAAGCAAGGACAGGAACCCAAACAGGGCAGGAACCTGGAGACAGGAGCTGAAGAGGCCTGAGAGGGGTGCTGCTTGCTGGTTTGCTTCCCTCTGGCTTGCTCACAGCCTGTTTTAAAAAATAAACCCAGCACCACCCGGTTGGGGATGGCTTTAGCCACCCAGCACCACCCGGTTGGGGATGGCTTTAGCCACAATGAGCTGTGCTCTCCTCCATCAATCACTAGTTAGGAAAAATGTCTTACAGTCATCTCTTAATGGAAGTATTTTCTTAATTGAGGCCCCCTCTTCTCCTATGACTTGTGCCAAATTGACATAAAACTGGCTAGCACATTTTCTTAAGAAATTGAACACCTTCCATTGCTAGTAGCTCCCCCCCCCACACCCCCAGCGTTGGCCTTACTTTCTGAGGTTTGTGCTGCCTTTGACTCAAGCTGTTGAAGTATAGCTGCACAAGTGTGGAACCTCTCAGTCTTCCTTTAACACCTGCCCTTGTTCAGTCCTCTAATCCCATTCCCCCTCACTCATCCTTGCTTCAGAATGGGCTTGAGGTTGTCTTCTGGGCTCCCGGGACAACAAGATCATTTCTAGAACATGTTCCTCTGACCAGAAAGGTGGATCAGGGGTAGAAGGCTGGCTGATCTGTATGGAATACAGGCAGCTTCATAACAGCAGGGTCCTCTCTCCTTGTTCCCACTCATCCTCCCTGCTGGGCTCTGGAGTGGAGCTGGGGGCATTTACATGTGTCTTCAGAGGATTTCTCTCCTTCTCAAGTGGACAGTGAGGGACAGAATCTCTTCTTCCTCCTCTGGAGCTGTGGGAAGTGCATTTTATTTGTGGATGGGTCCTCACTAAGTAGTTCTGTATGGCCTGGAACTAGATGCATAGACCAGGCTAGCTTTGACTTGACAGAGATCTGTCTACTTCTGTCTCCCTAGTTCTATGATTGAAACTGATCCTTTTAGTCCAAGGCACCCGGGGCTGCTTCCTTTCAGTGTCTTTCCTCCAATCTCCTTCCACAAGTCTTTGACTTTAAAGCAAGAAGTAAACCTTACTTAAGTCTTGACTCTTACGTTGACATTGATTACATCCTTTGCTTTATGGTAGAGGTCTTGCTGGCCTGAGGGAGCAGTGTCCCACCCTTACCCTGGATGCCTCCACTGCTGTTTCCCTAGTCTTTAGGTTCAAGGTATGAGGTTATTGTTCAGGTTCACAGGGTCTGTAGAGAAGATGCCAAAATAATGTAAAAAGTAGGACTAGCTGTGAGGCTAATCATGTCGAAGGATGCTCCTCTTTTAAGACATTAATCCCATGAGGAGGAAACTGAGGCCACCCTGGAACTGGCTTCTTATCTGGGGACCAGTAGATATGTGACTGCCTATGGATCTCTGGGCTGAAGCTGCACATTCTGCTGCAAATTTGTATCCAGGGAGCATCCCTAAGACTGTGTTGCTGTACACTGGAGTATCTCTTCCCTGTCTCAGTGCTCTCTTCTGTGTGCAACTCATAATTTCAGATATTCTTAGTTTGTCATGAACTCTGCAAGAACATCTGAGTGATCCCACAATAGCTGTGCAGAGAGAAAACCTTGGCAATCCCATGTTGCTGGGTTCCCTTGAGTGACATCACTCTATTCTCTCCATCTCCACCACCATGGCCCCGGCACATCCGTATCCCTTTGTCATAAACTTCCATCAGGCCCTCTACCGTGGAACCAATCTAAATACTGCCAATCGTGAAACTTTAGCTTTTCCTCATTCCAACAAAGGCCTCCCCGTTAGTGGCTTTTCCTGAATATCCTCCATTCTTCCCTTTCCTTCTCAAACGTTGTCTTGCCACACCAACATGCCTAGACTCTTCCCGTTTTCCCAGACTTGCAGCTGCCATCTTCCAGACCTCGTGTTCTCCTCCCTTGCCTCTCAGAATTATCACCCTCGCTTCAAGGGTTAAGGCGGCAGCCTGGCCGCCTTGGGTTTGGATGATCTTCATTTCCCTAGGCAGTAACACTATGGTCTTGTTTTGTTTTGTTTTGGACTCTTCATCCACGTATGGCCCTTCTGTAGATCTGTAGTTTGTGTCCATGTGCAGATGGACAATCACGCCATGTTACTCTTCTGTACAATGGGTGCTTAGCATTCTATTGCCCCATCTGCTTGGCATTTTCATAAAATTTGTCATTAAAAATATTTATCTTCCTAGTGAAGACTTAGAGCTTTTGAAAAGGGAAAAGGAGGAGGTAGAAGATTTTCCTTTAAAAGTTATATTCCCTGTGCATCTTACGTAACTTTTCATTATTTCTAATGTTAAAAATGTTCTTAAAAATAACAACAACAACAAAAACCCAAAATACAAAAAAGAACAAACAGTTCCTCTGGCTGGGTGTGATGGCACACACCTTTGGTCCCAGCATTTGGGAAGCAGAGACAGGTGGATCTCTGTGAGTCTGAGGCCAGCCTAGTCTACAAAGTGAGTTCAGGGGTCTGTTACACAGAGAAACCTTGTCTCAATGAACCAAAAGAGAAAAAAATAGTGGGGAAAAAAAGGAAAAGAAAAGAAAAACAACAAAATCCCTAGTTCCTCCAAACCCTCTTTAAAAGATTCAAATATTCAAATGATTCAGCAGCAATAAAAGCTCCCATAAGGAGTCTTGTAAAGGAAAAGGGGAGAGAGGGAGGGAAGGTGAGGGGGGGGGAAAGGGAGAGAGAGGAGAAGGAAGGGGGAGTGGGAGGGAGAAGAGGAAAAGCAAGCTATGGGTACATTTTTTTAATATTCTGGAAGAACTGTTCTAGAAAATAAGATAGCCTTGAGTTTCCTGGGAGAAGTGAAGCATTGGCTACTCTTTTCTCAACAAATGCTTCACTCAGTGGATATCTCACCCCTTCCCTTTTCACCAGCGTTTCGTTATTGGGTAGAAGTTGGAGCTACAGCCAGGGTGGCTCCTGAGCGCTACCACTCTAATCCTCTAGGGAGGACTTTGGGTTTAATCCTTTTCAGGGGGTGGAGGACTCATTTGAGGAGAAGATTGGGTTCTGCTTTAGGACTAGGTAGGCTTCAATCACCTGGCACACATCAAGCACTCAATATTTGACTGTACAATCTATTTTGTGATTTTTATCAAGTCTTGAAGCCTGAGGGTTTCCTTGCTGCCTAGTTTCTCTTGGGGTGCTAACAAGTCTAGCTGCTTCTGTTCTGCACATCTTTTCCCTTTATCCTGCACATTGTGTTTCTATTGCTATATAATTAGTGACCTCAAATGTAATCTGAAACAGCCTCAGCACTTTTATCTGACATAGATTGAGAGTATAGGCACAGGTAGGCTATATCTCCTACTGAAATCAAGGAGAAATCAATATTTTGGTCGCTGCTTCAGTGTCCTTAGGTATAAGGTTGTCTTCCAAGCTCTTTGCTACTTGATTCCAACTATATCATCCGATCTACCATCCCTGGGTACCTGGCCTTCTGCACTTGGGACAAGTTGCTTCTCTAGGGCCAATCCTGGAGATGCTTGTCACCATGGACTTCTGAGAAGATCTGCCTTCTGTTAAAGTGTATTTGTGATTAGGTCAGGACCACCCAGGAAAATACCCACTTTAACTAAACCGAGTCAGCCTACGGGGGGCTTGGACACATCTCTGAAATCCCTTTTCCATAGGTGGCAAGATAGGGCATGGCACTGAACCATATTCAGACTTCTTGCTCATCATCAACAGTAGTATGTATTTGAGGGAGAACAACATTGGACATTTGAGAAATTTTCCTGACACACCTCTACCTGCTGGTCCTAAGTCCATAGCGCTTAATTTTCTGTGTAATATTTTGGAAAAAGGGGGCATAGATGACTTTTTTTTTTTGATGTAGTCTCTTTCTTTTTGTTCCTGCCTCCTCAGCATACATTGTATATCAATGCAAATTGGTCTTACTTTGTGGTCCTCTAACTCTTTAGTTTTCTCCTTCAAGCAGAGGTAGGAGTTTATATAAAAAAAATACTCAAGATTGGGTAATAACATTTAAAAATAAAATCATGTGTGTTTGTGTGTGAATGTGTGTATGTGTGTTGCTTGCATGCCTGTGCACCAACGCATGCAACATCCTTGGAGGCCAGAAGAGGGCATCAGATTCCCTAGGACTGGAGTTACCAATGGTTCTGAACTACCATGCAGAATTGAACCCAGGTCCTTTGGAAGGCAGTCAGTGGTCTTTTGTTTTGTTTTTGTTTTTCAAGACAGGGTTTCTCTGTGTAGCCCTGGCTGTCCTGGCCCTCACTCTGTAGACCAGGCTGGCCTCAAACTCAGAAATCCGCCTGCCTCTGCCTCCCAAGTGCTGGAATTAAAGGCGTGCGCCACCACTGCCCGGCTTCAGTCAGTGGTCTTAAGCACTGAATCATCTCTCAACTGGGTGATTTGTGAAGAATGGTGATTAATTGGTTTAGGGTAGAAATCTACAAGCTTAGTAGGTGAAGACTTTGTGTTTCAACTCATGACAGAAAGTAAGTGCACACTGTAAAGTAAAACGGGAGGCTGCCTCAGCGTATAACCCTCTCGAGGTAGCTTATCCCTCACGAGAGTCCCTTGAGAGCTTCATTAAGTCAGATGTTAACTGACCCACCGGTCAACACCATCACAACAGCAACCAAACTCTGACATGAGTTCTCAAGAGACAAACTATATTCAAAGTACGGCAGGACCTCAGTGCTTCTTAACTCCTGGCATGTGCCTTTATCTACACTGTGGTGTGCTAAATATGGTACTGGTGATAGGGCTACATGGCTTCTAAGCTCTCATGTCTTTACAGGAAAGAGCCTCTGCTATGTCTGTGTCTCTGAGACAACATGCAGTGCATGCACATCCTAGGTGCTCAGTAGAGACAGGCCAATGAGTGGACAGGCTATAAGTAGGCCAACAGAGGCAATATGGGAGCGTAGGGAGGTGAAGGTGACTGAGCAGCGTCTTGCTTGCGTTGAGATCTGTAGCATTAGCACATCTCTTGCCATTATTCTCTGGCGGCTCTCTCCATCACTTTCCTAGACTTCGGTCACACCCTCACAACTCTGTCCTCATTTGTCTATGACACACTGAGGAATGGTCTGTGCCAACAGTCGTCAGCTGCCACTTAAAGTATGGGAAATGGCCTGTGTTTAAACATAACCCTAACCTTGTAGGGTTTTATTTTTTTCATCTTAAATATCTTGTAAAAATCTTACTTTTAAATGTATGTATTCATGGGGGTGTGTGCACATGGGTGCAGCTGCCAAGGAGCCCAGAAGAGGGTGTTGGATGCCCTGGTGTGAAAGTTGCATGCTGGGAACCAAATTCAGGTCCCCTGAACATTTGCAGTAAGTACTCCTAACTACCAAACCATCTCTCAGGTCCCTTTTACTTTAATTTTTAAAAGATGTATTTTTTACTTTTGTGTGTGTGAGGCATACATACCACACTGGTGAGTGTTGCCTCTATTTTATTTAAAACATATTTTATCTTAGCGTGTGTGTGTGTGTGTGTGTGTGTGTGTATGTGTGTGTGTGTGTGTAGAGAGCATGTGGATGCCGGTGCCCTCAGAGGCCAGAAGAGGGCATTGGATAGCCTGGAGCCAACAATTCACGTGGTTCTGATGAGCCCCCAAGGGTAATGGCAACTGAAGTCAGGTCTTGTACAGAATAGCAAGTGCTCTTAAGCACTGATCTTTTAGTTACAAGCATTTTAATTTTTTTTAAATTTAGATTTATATATGTGTATGAGAGTTTTAGCTCCATATATGTATGTGTGCTACATGTGTGTCTGGTGTCCAGGGAGGTCAGAAGAAGTTGTCAGATCTCCTGGACCTGGAGTTAAGGATGCTCATGAGTTACCATGCAGGTGCTGGGAACCAAACCACTGTTCCCTGCCAGCACAGGAAGTGCTCTTAATTACTGAGCCATCTCTCCAGCTACTTTTTAAAAGTTAGATTTATTTCATGTGTAAGAGTGTTTTGCCTGCATGTACCATGTGTGTTCTTGGTAACCACAGAATTCAGGGGAGGATATTGTATCCCCTAGAACTGGAATTATGGCTGTGAGCTGCCCTGTGGGAGCTATGAACCTAACCTGGCTCTTATACTTATGGAGGGCCATTTTAATTATTGTTGTTACTGTGATAAAATACCTGACAAGAAGCAACTTCAAGGAGGAAGGTTTGGTTTGGGCAATTATGCTCGAAGGCAGATATTATCAGGGGGAATAAAAGCAAAATACTATAGGTACTTATAAGAATGGCCAAAACCCTCACAGAAACTTTGCAAAGCTGTAGCCATTGCTCCATGAGTTTTCTAGGATATAAACCATCAGTCTCAGACCTTGCAACTGACCCAAAAGAAGAAAATGTTTGCAAAAACCCTGCTCATTGACACCCAGAGCACACCAGAACAGGTAGAAGCCATCATCGCTTCTGCCTCACTACTGGTCTCTTTCCTGATTATCTTCCCCCTAACATTTGCCATATTCCTTTAACTGTTGATCTTTTCCACTTGGGGTTTTAATTGTAAAGAGAAGTCTCTGTCATGCATCCTCCTTTTCTTGGCTTATGAACTGATTTTCAGAAGTTCTGTATTTATCTGAAAAGGAAATACAGATGCTGGCCTGTGGCATCAAGATCTGAAGTCCACATTTGGAAGAGCGGAGTCCCTACTGCAAGGATGTTGTTGCCCATTACCTTACTGTACTTCTCCTGCATGACTGATGGCCCCTTGCACCTATGGACACCCGTGAACATGGAGACTGAGATGGAAAAATTCATCTTTATGTTTCTTGGGACTAGCCTGAATAATTCTGTTATCTTCCATCAAGAAAATAACAACAAAACCAAGGCTCTGCTCACCCTGTCTGGCCTCAATCCCCTAACAGAAGAATATGTCCTTCTGATGCAGGATTGTCTACTCTGTTGTTTTTTCTTTTCTCTGTGTAGCTCTGGCTGTCCTGGAACTCACTTTGTAGACCAGGTTGACCTCGAACTCATGGAGATCTGCATGCCTCTGCCCCCACGGTGCTGCGGTTAAAGGTGTGTGCTTCCACACCTGGCTAAGCTTCAACCCTTGCCTCTTTCAATGCCTATTCCTATCCCATCTCTGCCCTACAGGGCAAAGACTCCTGGGAACAGCAGCATTCTAAGCTGTTAACAGCTGAAGGCTCCCCAGGGGATTCTGTCCCATGGTGACAGTTGGCAGAGGCTAGTTCAAGAGAAAGGTCTTTTAGGCATCAGTAGGGAGAAAGCAGGAGAGAGAAGAGAGCATCACCAGTCTTAGAAGGGCATAGACTCCCACCCTGCGCTCCTTCTAGCTCCCTGGCACTTTGAGCCACAGTTATGGCTGGCCTCATCCTCATGCCCTCCTGCAGTCCTTTCAGGGGATCCCCTGGGTTGACCCCTGCAGGGGACCCAGAGATGAATCAGACATGGATCCTGCCCTTGAGGAACTTACTTTTTAGTGGTAAAAATGGCCACCAAGTAGACAGCAAAGGCAACTGTAAGGTTAGTCATGTGGTTTCAGAAAAGAAAACCAGAAAATAGAGGCCCTAAAGGAGGCTGTATTTTAACTACACCTCTATGTACTTTCCAGGTGACTGTCTATATGTACAGACTAGGACTACTTCTACTTATGGTGCCCCACACTTGTGGTCCAAGACTGTGGTCTGTGTGTGTTAGGTCTAGGGACTAACTAGAAAAAGGGTCAAGGAGACTGCACTGAGGATGCTGAGGGAGGAACATGGCTGCCTCAACAACATTTTTCCCCAGTGTTTGCCCAGACAAAAATAGACAGTTATTTACAAATGACAGCCAAGATGGAGATTTGAAAAAGTGCCCTTCTGAAGGCAATTAGGCCAACCACTGACTGTCCACGATGAATCTTGGAAAATGGGAGAGTTGGTGACACAGTGTTAGCCTGGGCGGGGTGCCTGTTCCCTTGGGTAGCTAATGTCCCTTTGCATTAGAATGGCAGATGAGACCTAGAAGAGTGCAGGAATGCTCACTTGAATTTGCAGTAGTTTCAATGTTTGGCTCATGTCTGCCAGGGGACCCAACATAGACACAGATTTTGAAATATATGAGAAGAGATTGAGTGATGTCATTGGGGAGGAGATGGCAGTGAGTTCCTGCTAAGAACTCAAAAGCACAGTTTAAAAGGGGGCAACTGGCAACAAAAGGGGTGCCATAAAAAGTTTAGACCATTTCTTTTTTCTTTTTGTCTTCATTTTGAAATTACAGCTTTACTTGTTTTGTGACTACATAAAAATCTTATAAGGATTTTCCTGTGGCAGGGAAACCATTACAGAAATCTTAACTGTTTAAAATGTACAACTTTCCTGGATATTTCTTTTTCTAAATCCTAAATGGCATCCTACCTTCTGGAATTCTTTTAAGACTTATTTTTATTTATGTGTATGTGTGCATGAGTCTGCATATGCGTATGTGTGTGGGTGCCCATGAAAGTCAGAAGAGTTATAACTTGGCATTGAGGTTATAGGCAGTTGTGAGCTGCCTGATTTGGGTGCTGGGCACCAAACTCAAGTTCTCCTCCAAGTACTCTCAAGCAAGTGTTCTTAACCACTGAGCCATCTCTCCAGGCCAAGAAAAGAAAGTGACAGATAAATTAGGCCTAGTCATTCAAAGGGGGAACAGAAGGTTCAGGCCAGAGAGAACAGAAGTGTGTTTTAGACAGCAAGATAAGGGAGGGATGGCAGGCGTGATGTGTTGGTCAGAGTAAAGTCTTGGAGGTGCCATGGCCATTGATCCTAGAATCTGTGGTAGCAAGGGCAACATTCTCTGAGTGACTTTTCTATATTACCAGCTTGATGGAAGGAGTTTGGCCTTGGAGGTATGGCTCTTGCGTTCAGCATTCCTCTGTCAAGTCAGGAGAAGAAACCGTCTTTGTTTGGGAAGGAAGTTTTGCGGCTTCTTAGTTTTATGCTCTGTGCACTCGGACAGGAACAATCATAGAAGAATGTAGATAAACTCAGGGTATCAGACAGAGAAGGAGGGGGAGGAGAGAGGCGAGAGACAGGAGAGGAGGAGGAGGAGGAGGAGGAGGAGGAGGAGGAGGACGAGCCTATGGAAGCAAAAGGACCAATTCCACTATGAGAAATTGCCTTCAAAGGATTTCCCTGCATTCCTGTTCTTTCCTAACCTCCCACCTTCTGTTTGACTCCAGCAAGTTGCCTCAAAAGCTCAGGTTTCTTACACCTTTCCCAAGCCAAAGCTAAGGACTATTTTTAACCCTGCATGTAGTAGGCGCCTTTGGGCTTGATTTCCCCCTCATATTCCCTAGACATGAACTGTCTGCATGGTCTCTCTGTACAAGGTGGTCTCCTTTCTGAGCCTTCACTTCTCTTTGCCTCTTTCTCCTTCTTGGAGCTTCTTATTACTATCCAATTTAGTCCATGCCTTGCTGTTTTTCTATCTCTAAGACTGATGCTTTGTCTAAGGGGGATATTTTGTATTTATTTTTCTCAACGGGGGGTTGGGGAGGGGAACATGAGCAGACATCTCTGCCAACATTTGGTTGAAGAAAAAAAATGAATCGGAAGTCCACATGCACACTTTTGGAAAAGGGCTGTTACTTTCAGGGGCATAATTGGGAGTTGTTCCCAGAGGAGGGCTAGAGGAACTGGGGATGGTATTACTTAGATTGCAGGCTTGTACCCAAGAGAGTCAATAATTCATAGACAGAAAGGATGTGGAAAGAATAGGCCCTGTAGGGTTGTCTTCCTGCCATATCCTAACCCATCAGCTGACAGCAAGTTCCACTCAATATTCCTTGAGTAACTCAACCCTCTTTCTATCAAAACCATCTTCCAGGGAGACAATCTCTTATACAGTTGGAAAACACCAAAGCGATTTTTCTAGAATCCTCTATGACAAGTTGATAGGCTGGGAGTAGTCTTCTTAGGAGTAGAGGCTGTGATGTAAGCATGATAACTCATGTGGAAAAATGTTTGAAGACTCCAAAGATACCTAGGGCAGAAGTTGAGTTGAGGTCATGAAGTTTACTGTCATTAGTTAGGACTCCTCAGTAGTCAAGTTACCTCAAAAAGCTTTGTATGGATTTCCACGAATGGTGTAAACGTGACTTTTCCTCATCTGGGGCTCAAAACTCCCTAGTGGCATGGGTCTTCCAGGCAGACTATAAGCACATTTGGTGGTAACCAGCTCTGTCCTATGGGCTGGCATCCTACCATCTTGTTGCCTAGATTGGTCCTACACTCTGTGCCCTCCCACAGATACAGCACTATAAAGGTTTCCCACTTCTTCTCCAACTTCTCTGGGCATAGTTCAAATGTCACCTCTTCCACAGAGCCTCCCATGAATGCCCCATGGAAGTATTCTCACCCCTGGGCTCAGTAACCATTGGTTGAGTGCTCCCCTAAAACTTAAAGGAAAAAATCTATACAGCATAGGCTGTGGACTATGAGTGACTGGAGGGTTGTTAAACACCCAAGTTCTAAGTTAAAATGGTGGCACCTTACCCCCGACCCTTCTATCAGTTACATTCCTGCAAAGGAGTTCTCAGCGAGATTGTTCTGGCATGAGGAAGTAATTAATTGCCCAAATGTTCTTCTGATGGGCTTGCCTTGGCATGAGCTTGGCATCAGCCAGGGCTGCAGATGTAATGTTTGGGTAGCTGTGGTTGAGCTTCTTAATCACACAGCCATCTTTTCCTTCCTGTAGCTGACCTGACGAAGGGCCATGCTTGAAACAGCTCGGTCCTAAGAGTTTCTAGGAGCTATGGAGGCAGGAGCAGGGGAGGAAAGACAAATGTCAAAATCCTTGGATGATCCTTGGTAGCAACTGGACAATTAGGGGATGAGGATGGGCGACAGAGCCTTTCAACTTCAGGGTCAGCACAGGCCTCTCCTCATACAAGAAGGTTGAGACATCTGTCAACTGGGCTTTCCCCTAAACTTTTCTTAAAGGTTGCTTTCCATTAAGAGAAAAGGTGGTATTTCACTTGCAACTTGTAGCAGGGCTATTGTTCCGTCCATACAATGATCCAAGTATTGTTTAATCCTCACGTAGGTGGCCATCTGGGCAGACGATGCCACCATACAAATCCAGAGGCTCTTTACGGGGGGATTTGAACTTAGTTGGCAAGAGGCCAGGAAACAGACTCCCAACCCGAGGTTGTGAGCTGAGCCAGTCAGTCCACAGCAGCACCTGGCTGATCCATGTTAAGGTGCCTACACGGACGGCCTTTGTCTTTGTGGGGTGGGAATGAGTGTTTGTTTGCTCAGTAGAAAGCCATGTAAACCAGGGACCAGATGGAAGTCTGACGGTGGTGGCAAGAAGCCCAGTTGCCTTTCAGACAGAAGTAGATTGGGTAGACAGGGCTTCAGAAAGAAGAGTGGTCCTGCCTGAGCCTTCACCTCACTCTGAGGACTTCTGAGACAGAGGTTTGGGGGAGACAAAAATGCCTTTGTGGGCATCAGCAAACCTCTGTGGAGCTGGCAGATGGTGGTCTGGCCCAGTTGCCCTCTCTCCACAGCTAGGAAGCAAGCTCCCACAGAGCAGTCAGCTCAGGTCCAGTTTCCTAATCCAAAACAAAGCAGCCCACCTATTACCCTGAGGCAATTCTCTGTCTTGGACACAGCTGTTCCTCTCTCTCACTTTCTCTGGTCCTGTTAGCTAGCTCTTCAAGCCCCCAGCTGAAGTGGGACGGGACAGTGGTTATTATTAGCAGTAGAGAAAATTTTGAGTCCACATGTTACCAACACTAAGAGTTCCTGAGGGAAAAGGGGAGTCAGTGTCTCAGACACAATGATAACCATGAAGGATAGAAGTGAAGAGAACGTTCTGGGCCTCTGCTCAACAAAAGAATTTCTTGAACTTAGTCCTGGAAATGGCAGAGTTGGAAGAATCCTTAGAAACCGTCTACTCCATTTTTTTTTTCGTCCTAGACAACTGCTTCATTCAGAAAGCAAAGCAGATGGTGATTGGCTTAGGGGTGAATCTACTTAGTGTTTGGAGCTGAGCCAGGTCTTCCTGATCCCCACATGAATATTTACCAATGACAGCTAAAATCTGTCATTTGATTTTAGAAAATTCTAGATATATAGGTCCATGATCTGTGACCAAATATGCTATAACCACCAGATTGGCCATAGCATTGTTTCAAATGCTGAACTTGTTCACACAACAGTTAAAACATGAAATGTATACACTGTATTTTGTATTTTTCTTTTATGGCACAGTTTTTTTTGTTTTGTTTTGTTTTGTTTTTTGTTTTTTTACAAAACTAAATCCTTCTACAAACCAAGAAGACAAGTACAGAGTGACTTAAGAGAGTCTGACATGAAACCTCAGTTCGTATAAGTGGACAGACAACTCTATAATGTCAATTTGGAGTTTCTCCAGCATCGTTTCTACCCATTTCCTACTATACGGTTGCTGTACCTCAGCTGCTGGCTCCTTCCTGCCTTGCTCCCTGGATCAATTCTGTAGCAAGGTGTGGAGAGCTGGGTTCAGAAGGCCCGCTTGTACCTCAAACTCACGTTTCAAGACCCAGCTCAAACGTCTTCTCTGTGAAGTTTTCCTGAGTCGTCTCCCATTCTTTAATGTGGCCCAAATGTTTTCCCTGTCTTAAGCCATCATGGCACCCCCACCCGTCGTGTTCCATGACATTGTAAGGTCATAAGAGGCCCTGGAGGTATCCTTGAAATTACTGACCTCTCAGCCTCAAAGACTACAAAGAGAATGTGAGTGTCAATATTAGGGAATTGGGACACACACCAGGTAGAGTTAACTAGTGACATTCTGGGGGAACGTATCAATCAGAAGGGGGGGTGTGCAATGCCAGGGGCAGAGCCCGTGTGTGTGTGTGTGTGTGTGTGTGTGTGTGTGTGTGTGTGTGTGGAGTGGGGGGTACATCGCAGGGAAGCTTTGTTGCAATTGTGAAGAAAGAGGTACTCTCGGAGCCTTGGGCCTTGGAACTGACCCCAAGTCCTCAGAAAGAAGCCATTCTTGGGAAGGGCTGAGGGGCAGGACAGCTTTTTAGCATACAGAGTCAGAAGGGCATTGGATGGCTGAGACAGAGAGAATGCACTCTACCCCAGGGGGGCTGTAGCCCCTGCTAGGCACTGCCACCCTGGGTGAAGGCCACCAATTTAGCATAAGGTTTGTGGGCTTTGGAAGAGGCTGACTGACCTGCCGTGCAACCCTGAACTGGGGGCATGGAAACATTGAGGTATGGCTTCTCTCTCTCTTAGCCCTGCCGTCAGCTGGTTATGAAGCTTTGGGTGGATCTGTTCCCTTTGAAGAGGCCTTAAGATAATGTGGATAACATAAATGCTAATGGTTACTTCTTGGATTACAGGCTAGATGAGCCCAAGTCTCAGCACAGACCTAATTCACCCAGTATCTCCAGAATGTCTTCTACCTGGTCCTTTTGCGTCATCTTCGAACTAACTATGCTTCATAAATTACACAGGTCACAACCCAACTGCTATACTGGGATGAACCTGTGAATTCTAACTGGATCCATTTAATCAGAAATATTTTTCTTTGTATGTTCAAAAATAACTTGATTTCTTTAAAAAAAAGTTTCAAAAAAATGTGTACTTTGGAAATGATTTGAACACTAGTTTCTTAATTATGGCTCTCAAATAATTTTAAAAGCAGGAATATAAAAATAAATGCTGGTGGTAGAGAGGAGACCACTAGCAATACCATTTTTCAGTTTTTGTTAGACAAAGGTGAGGGGGGGTGGGACACTATGAACTCTGGTCTGTGTATCATGATCATCTCAACGGTTAGCAAAGGACGCTGTAAATACTCAAGAGGAAGAAAAAACAAGTAAAAAGCTACAACCCTGGCCTAAAGGACAGGCTATTGCACATAATTTAGCCCTATGAATAAAGCCTTCCTGGTCCATGTTAGTGCCCATCGCAGGCAGACTCTGAGACCTGGACTGACGGCGTTGGGGGGTGAGGGAGTGGGGAGGGTCACTTTGGAAATAACACTGCCTTCTGCTGAGCACTGGCCTTAGTCTGTGTGCTTTGTGAGGAAGTAAACAGAAAGGTTCTTGTCACAACCTTGTGCCATGACTATTTGGAGTGGCCATAGTCACAGGAGCCCAGGAGGAAGAGGAGGCTGGAGGGTGTGAGCCACACCCTTTCTTACTGGTTTGCTTCCAGGCTCAGAATAATGCCCTTTCCCCATACTTCTCAAATTCCTTCCACCAAGGCTTCTACTATAATACCCGCCTGGAAGGGGTTTTGTTTTGTTTTTAAGAATAGAACCGGAAATCCTGCATTCTAGTCCTGCCCCATTCTGAACTAGAGGTGTCTCTCACCTGCTCCTCTCTCACAGAGGAGTCCCGACACTCCTCTGTGGCCAGCTTTGAAGCTTGGTGGCCTTACTCCTTACTTCCCTTTCTCATCCCACCAGAAACAAGGAAAACCTCAACTTCCCGAAGCTCAGAGCCCCTTCTTGGCTGTCGTCGTCCTCGACCACACTGCTCCTTCCAGCGTCCTCTTTGCTGGCTTCTCTGGCTCAGGCTATAGCTAGCTGGCGGGGCCACGCCTCTTTTCTCACTCTTCTCTCCACTCCCCAAAGGCCTTTGCCATTAAAGCGAAAATGGGATTCAGCCAACTCTCCCAAACCAGCCAGGCAGGGATAAGAAAGGCTCTCTCAGGATTTGCACTTTGGTCCCCCAGGTGGGGGACCATGCTTTAGGGCTATCTGGATGCGTGGAGGAAACATGAGTCTTCCTGAGTTTGGACTTGGTTTTCCTATTTTTTTGCTAGCTTTCTATATCCCACAGTAGTGTCCCCCTGAGAGAGAGTGCCTCCGGATTGTATGCTTGGAGGACCTAGTAATGATAATAAACACAGGCCTCATACTCACAGGGCTCATAGGTTCATGAGCACAAAGACCTTCCACTCAAGAACAAAGTGAGGCAGTTTGGCAGGACCCCCAACGCCCAACCCTAGGGATAGTTACCAAAGGCTGGAGGTAGAGGCAGATTCTGAGGAGACTTAGGGGTGTGGCTAGGGTACAGAAGACTTCTGGCTAACTTTTTACTTGTCTTTCTGAATCCACCCCAACTGTATCAACAAAGAATAATGCACAGGGCTTCTTGGAGTAAAAAAGCATCCAACACAGCTTCACAAAATCCTATTGTAAAATTTGTGTTTTACCTCAAAATTATTACTTTTTTTTTTAAAAGAGCCTTGTTAATTCACTTCAAACCCACTCAGCTGCTGAAGAATTTTGAGTATTCAGCTAGAGATCTTTGTAATGAACAAGAAACTCAATTATTCTAGTTGCATTATACAACATCTCAGGCATTCTCTGGCACAAGGGATTAAAGCATTTTTTTTTTCTCCTGGCAAATGGCAACACTATTTGAGACATATCCTACACAAATGGTTCTTAACTGAATGTAGTTCCTTTTAAAAATAAGAGTTTTCACATGATTTAACCTCTTATAGTCTGGTTCATTCAAGTAGGGATTTTTAGCTCAGACTAAATGGCATTTAAAATAAGTTGTGTGGATTTTAATACAAATGGCAATGGATTTTGATGGGGATGCAACTCCCAAGGGTTGTTCTCACAACTCAACAAACTGCCTCAGCCTCTTCGTTTTACCCAGCGCCTCCCTCCATGGCTGATCTCCTTCTACCCAAATGATGATCACTTCATCATTGCCCATAGAAACTTAGTCTGAGCTTTTCTGGGTATGTCCCTCCATTCAGGGCAGGAAAACTACAGCAGCTGGAGTTTTGGGGATCAGGGCTCCATGAGAGAGAATGGTGTCTCTTGAGGAGAGCTGCTTTCAAACCATGCAGAAGGACATGTCTTTGTCTTTTCTCCCAACATAAATGTATAGGCAGAGCACCCACGAACCTGTGTTCCTTTGTGCAATTTAGAAAAAGACATGCCACCGAAATAGATACAAAACTTGACCAAGAGTGCAGAGATAGGATTTCCCCCCCCTCGTCGTAAGTGGTGACCTGAGTAAAGAGGTCCATCCCCCACCCTTGGGTTTAGAACTGTTCTTCTCAGGTAGTTAAAATGCTAAAAAGAGAGTTGAGAGTAGGTGACTGGGTCCATAAAAGCAAGTAGCAACTTTCCAACTGCTGCAAATGCTGAGAGCTGTTTATGGGCCTTTGGCTCCCTAAGGCTTCTACCCACAGCAGCCACTCCCAGGGCAGGAGGGACACGATGGCCTCTGAGATCCTAGAATCACATTGGAAGAAAAAATAGCAGGCTAGTGATGTCAGCAAGGATCTGTGAGGTATTCTTAAGAGTTAGACCCAAAGTGTGTGGTCTGTCTAGGGCCAGCAAGCAATATGGCTGCAGACTGTCTTTGTCTTGAACACTCGTTTGGGTGTTGAGGAATTGTGCAACTGTTTTTACAAATCCGTTCAACACAGCTTTCTTCTTGGCTTTGCTCTCCTTTCTTGGGTCTCCGCCCCCCTCATTCTTTGCCAAATTTCTCGAAAGAAGAATCCATGCTTGCCGTTTCAATGGCCTATCTTCCTCTTATCCAGGTGAAACAGGTCGATGAGAATGCAGGGTGTTTCTGATTGATGTCACTGGCCTTGTCCCCTGCCTTCAGAATGCACAGAGATCTGAGCCGATGACTTCTTTTGCTTTTTTTATTTTTCCTCCTCACACTGCCTCTCTTGGACTCCTTTTAAACAACCATTCCCTGATTTTCATTCTACTCTTGGGGTTTCCTTTTTGCTTCATTATGGGGTCCTGAGATGAGGCTGTCCCTCCTGCCTCTGATCAGAGAATTGTCCCCATCTCTGCCTCTGTGATGGATATTTATGTGAGCCTGGGGATCCCAGTATGATGACTCTGCAATTGCCTCCCATGTTTGTATCGTCTGTTTCTGGCCCCTGCCCAAGTGTCTGAAGGTTACCTGTTGTTCCTCAGTGCGTTTAGAGCTGTTGCCTTCCCTGCAGTTTGCTTCTTCTCTTGGCCTCCCTAGAGACAAATGAAGGACTCGAGGGGGGTGGTAGGCACTAAGCATCGAGGCAGGAATCCTGGTCCTGCACTTTTCTACGCCGTCTTTGGAAACAGTCCTGCTTTCTCACGCTCCATCATGCTACGCTGCTTATCACTAACTGCTGGTCCCAGTCCTGGTTCCCATCAGCATGAACACATCACCTCTGAAGTAGGCCTGGGACAGTGCAGTTGTTTAATGGCACATTCTCCCTTCCCTTATACTTCCTTGAGTCCAATGTAAGTTCTTTGGAACCATCTCTCACTTAGGTACCTCCTTTCCCATCTCGAAAGGAAGCTATTTTAGGCCCATGTATCCCATCCCTGGCCCCAGGCTCTGCCTGCTCATCCAGGCTCATTGCCTACTACCACTTAAGTTCTGAAGGGAGCCATTCCCTTGCTCAAAAAGAAAAAAAATAAAATAAAAATAAAATGAAAGAAAAAGAAAAAAAAGAAAAAAGAAAAAGAAAAGAAAAAACCAATCTCAGTGTTTTCACTCTTGATTCCATAGTTTTCAAGGTTTTACTTATTTATTTTGGAGGGAGCTGTTTTTTATTTTTTTAACAATCTGCCTCGAATTTACTTTTTTTTTTTTTTTTTTTTTTTTTTTTTTTTTTTGCCAAGATTAGGCTTGCTCAGTCAGTCCTCTTAGTCAGGGACCTTTGAGGGTTGGAAGAAGCAGTAAGCATCCCATTCAAAGGTAACCACTCTGGAGGTTAGGGGGAGTTCTCTTGGTTCCCCAGTAACGTCCAAGTTAAATGAGTCTTCATCTACCAGCAAGTGCTAGGCTCCTGTCCTCAGGCAGAGGAGAAGATCAAAGTTGATGACCTCACCCAGTAGCTTAGCAAGGACAAGGGTTCCAAGCTCTCTGAGGGAGGGGCAGCAACGAGAGGAAAGCAATGTGGTAGTCCTTGGCTCACAGGAGGCAGGTTCATTCTGTATGCTCTGCTGTCTCTATTTCTGGGTGCCAAGCATGTGTCTTGAAAAGTGTGCTTGCTATTGTTGGTTTGAGGTTGTTAGAACGACCTCTTTCCACAGGAGATACCAAGCGAATACAGTAACCCTTCATACTACTTGGCTAATTGGAAATGTGATGTTCAAGACAGAAAAGACTGAGACATAGCATTTTGCTGTTTGGGTTGTTGAATGAAAAAAAGAAATAAAAAGGAAAGGACATGACTGCCCCTAGGTGTGGTGGAGGAGGAGGTTTATTGTAGATTAAAGGGACAGCATGCCAGAGGGAGAGGCGGAGACATCTGGGAGAGTCCCAGAATGAACAGGACTCTGAGCTGGCCTATGTGAGGAGAGAAGTGGGGGTGGGGGGTGGGAGGAGGGCTGGCAGGGGAGCAAGAGAGGAGCTGCCAAACAAGAGGGGCAGCCTGGGACAAGAGACTGGCAGAGAGACTGGCCAAGAGACTGGCATAGCCCAAATGGCTGAGTTATATAGAGGCCAGAGGAGCTGGGGGGAAGGAAGCCCAGCTTAAAATGTAGGCTAGGGAGTTCAGGGTTGGGGGTGGGGTAGGCCAGCCGGGTCACAGGTAGAGACTAAGGGACTCTGGGAGAATCCTTGGACAGGTAGGTCCACTTTGATATGTTAGTGTGTGACTCAGCCATTTGTCCAGGGTGGATAAGCCAGTCTTTGGTAGGCCCTTTAGCCTCTCCTGGAGATTAGGAACAGGAGGCGATCCCAGTAACCATAATCTTCTGACTAAAAGGCATTCTTTTTCCATTTTAAAGAGCTGAAACTCCCAGTAGTTTAGAGATAATTAAGTGCAGGTGTCTACTATGCTGTGCTGAGAAGTCAGCACGCACTAGCACTACTGACCGGGTCTTCTGTCTACTCTTAGCGAGGCACCACCCATCCCCCCCCCCCCCCCCCCCCCCCCGCACTGGATTTATCCTTACTTAATAGCTAACATTTACTGAGTGCTTACTATGTGCCAGGCACTTTAAAAAGAGAGCTACCACCTGATTTCCATGTGGTTTCTGGGGAACTTGAGTAGGAAGGGAAAGTTTCTACCTCTAAGGGAAATAAAAACTGAGACATAGGGTCTTTTATGAGCTCTTGTTGTCTGGGACCCACCATGGTATAGGTCAGCCTCCTCCGAGACACGCTTGGCCTCCACTAGGTCAGGAGTGGACTGCAATTCAGTGGTGAGCGGGAGAACGAACGGGGTAGAAGAAACAGCAGACTGTTTGGGCTCCATTCTTGTCAGCCTCTGCTGAGTTGGTGGCAGAGTTGGTGGTGACTATTTAGGTCATTACGTTGGAAGAGGAGCCCAGCCCAACCCCCAACACTTTCAACACAATCTCCTACTCACCCTCATCCTCCAGGGTGAAATGTGTAATGTGTTTTTTGTGAATACTGATGGGAGAATTTTAACAGAGCTGTCTCTTATTTACAAGAAGAGATGAAAGACAGAGACTTTTCCTGTAAGGGATAAAGAAAGGGTGATCGGGATGCCTAGTGGTAGGGTAGGGACAAAAGGAGGAGCTGAGAGCCCTGTGGGCGGGCATAGTCCTCCTTCCTATGAAAGCATGGTAGAAGGTCCTCACTCGGCCGGCCTTCCACAATGTGGCTATTTGTAACCTTTTTTGGGAAAGGAAAGTGAGGAGGACAAGCAGGTTGAGGTGATGTCCCTACTGAAGAAAGTAGAGTCTCAGAATACCAGTCCCCAGGACAGCAGGCAGGTACAGTGGCCTTAGGGAGTCTGTTCAGTGCCTAGATTTGCCACAAATGTGGCACAGGCAATGGCCACTCAGTCAGCCAGCCTCTCATCCCGGGGACTTGTCCCTAAAGTTAGGACTTTTTGAAGAGGATTTTTTTTTTTTAAATTCTTCTGTAGTGGAACCTTCTGTAGTGTCTAGCAGGGTATTTGAAATGTAAATTTTCCTCATCAAAAAAAAAAAAAAAAAAAAAAGAAAAAAGAAAAAAAAGAAAGAAAAGAAAAAAAAATGAAATTCCACAGAAAGTAGGACTTATCCTAGACAATTGAGCATTTCTCACTCTCAGAGATTTTTGCCTCTCATTCTCTTACAGAGAATGTAATTAACCAAAACCTCTAGTTCTCTGCAATAACTCCATTTCAGAACAATTCCTGCCCCAACACAAGTGTGGCTACGAGAGCACACACGCGCGCGAGCGCGCGCGCACACACACACACACACACACACACACACACACGAGTTTACCTTCTGTTTCTCTTGGCAGTGCAAGAAAGGTGTGCATGTGTGTGTGTGTGTGTGTGTGTGTGTGTGTGTGTGTGTCTGCAAGCGCGTGCGATGCTTACTACTATGTTGCAGAGCCGTTGCTGTTACCTGGAGAGTTGACAAGGAAGCCTGGAAGACATTTGAATTCCTCACTGAAAAGGATGCTAAGCGCAGGGCCAGCTGGGAGGGCAAAAGGCACAGCAATCCCCCATCTTGTTTAAACAAATTACCTTCACTAGAAGGTTGAGAAATAGGAGTGAGTTCAGGAGACATGGTGTCATTCCTGGAACAAAGCAGAATCCAGTGCCAGGGCACAGGCAGGTGGGAGGAGACTTTAGCTGGGAGCCAGTTGTTGGCCAGGGGTTCTGATCAAGCCTTTTCTTCTTGAAAAGAGTGGGTATTAAGAGAGTGAGTACAAGAGCAAAGAAGCTCAAACAGGACAAGAGCGAGGTGTGTTCTTTGTGGAAAGTGAAAGGGCAAAGCCGGATGTGAACTAAATAGCCCATCCGGAATGAGGAAAGGGTTCCAATGAACCTAAGGATGAGCTCTTAGGTTTCTGCAGGGCGTCTTGAGAAGGACTGTGGAAAGTCTTTTGACTCAGCAGCAGCTGTGGAAGACTAGAGCTGGGCTCAAGGGATCGAAGCTTCAACTCAGCACTGTGGGTATGGGCAGGGAGCGGGATCACAATGATAGTAGGCGGACCTTTGCTACTTCAGTAAGAATTGTTTTACTGATGAGGAGACCCACATTCAAACATTAGGTAGAGTTTGAGGAATCCTGTGGAAGCTAGAGAGGGGAGACGTGGGGAGTGGGGATGGGGGAGAGGTTGGGGAGGAAAAACTGAAGGAGCCAGAGGGGTCAAGAACACCACAAGAAAACCTACGGAATCAACTAACCTGGGCCCAAGGGGATTCATAGAGACTGAACCACCAACCAAAGAGCAAGCCGTAGGCTGGACCTAGGCCCTCTGCACATACATAACAGTTGTGCAGCTGGGTCTTCCTGTGGGATTCCTAGAGTGGAAGCAGGGCTGTCTCTGACTACATTGTCTGTCTTTGGATCCCTTTCCCTTACTGGGCCGCCTTGTCTAGCCTCAATAGAAGAAGATGCACCTAGTCTTAACTGCAAGTTGATATGCCAAGGCTGGTTGACATCCAAGGGAGGCCTCTCCTTTTCAGAAGAGAAAGGGAGGAGGAGGGGGGGAAGAGAGAGGAGGTAAGAGGGAGGGACTGAGAGGAATGGAGGGAGGGGGAAGCTGCCATCAGGACTTAAAGTAAGTAACTTAATTAAAAAAAAAAAATCTCTCTTCCAGACAGGAGTGGCCTGGGAAAGTAACAGGATTGAATATGAAAATAACTCATTTGTGAGCATCTGAGGAATGAGAGAGGCATGGCATTCTAGGGATAGAAAGATGGGTAAGGCATGGCCCTTACTCTTGAGGGGGCCATAATTGGGGGGCTGGGGAAGCAAGATCTCAGGGACTTAGAGTGTTTGGTTCAATCCGTAGTTGAACACAGACAGCTTTGCATTCCTTACAATTCTTTCTCTTCAGTAGTACCCACTATCTTATTCTCCCATGGAGACACTGAGCTATTCAGTAGCCCACCCCCTCAACTCAACTACCAAAGGCACACACAGACTTTGGTTGTCTCTTATTGAGCTAACATTGTTAAAAAATAATTATTTGAAAAAAAATTTTTTTCCTTGCAATTTTGTGTAATATCCTAACAAGGCATTTGAGGTGTTAAATGTAATTTTTAAAAAAATCCCACAGGAAGTAGGATAGACCCAAATAGCTCAGCACATCTGGTTGTCAGAAAGTTGCATCTCCCAATGAATGTAAACAACCAAAACCCTAATTCTGTAATAGCGATACAACTTCTTAACATGCTTAATAGTCAACATACACAGAAGTTACCTTCCATCCCTCTCAACACTGAAAGAAGTAGGAGTGTATGTGTGGAGCCTCACTGGGGAAGAGAGGGTTTCTGCTACATTGTATAGTCTTAACCAGAGAAAACCAGTTCTCTAATGGTGGGTTTATGGGTTTCACTGGACAATGGAAGGGAAAGAGGGAAGGAAGGAGGGCCCTTGAGAATGGGTGGAGATTGGTCAGAGCAGAGTTGGATGGGGAAGCTAAGCTCCAGGACATGGCATGGGCGGGGTACAGAAAGCATGTTCAGTAACAGCTGCTTTGCACAGAGCAGTGGCACCAAGGTCACCTGCTGTGACTCAAGGATCCAGAAGAGAGACTTATAACTTCCTTGACAGTGGTGCCTGCAGAACCGGATGGGGCCAGGTTTGGAGATACCCTGACTTCCAGTAGGCCCAGGGTCCTGCTTCTTGTTCACTTCTGAACAGACTAGCCTCAGTTTGCCAGAGAATGGGCCTGTGAGGACCATGGGTTCACATGGTGCCAGCCAGCTCAGCCTGTTGGAAATGATGCTGTTAACTTGGTGGCTATCTTCAGTCACCTTGTCTCCTTGTTAGAAAGTAATTATTTTCTCTTTCCTTGAAGGATACAGTCTTCATTATTCTGGTTGGGCATTGGTCCAAGGGTCTGGGAAGGACAGCGTATTAAGGAGTGAAGTGAGAAAGTCTAATCAGTTTCCTAGTCAGTCTTCAAAAGGCTTGGCTTTGCCTTTTATTTTTTATTAGTGTATATTGACTCTATAGAACAGGTTTCATTATGACATTTTCATACATGTATATAATGTATTTAGATCGTATTCACCCCAAAGAACTCCACTTAGTCTGGAAGCATGCCTGTTTAGCTGGTGTCCCCGGGTGTGCCACATATGGGTATGGGTAGAACATATGGAGGCAAACCCTAGCTGGCCCTGTTCCCACTGCTGCCACCCAAGGGATGAATAAAAAAGGCTCCTTCAACTTTGTAAGCTTGGGGCAGATGAGTTTTGGGGACCCTGCAGAGAAGCCTCCAAGGTCAGAATCTGGAGGACCTGCAGGAGCTTCCATTTTTAACCATAACATGGGAGAATGGGTCAATGTCTGTAGGTAAACCACGTCTCTCCTGTGCACAGGTCCCACCCAGCCTTTTATTGCCTTCTGTGTGACTTCAATCAACCTTCCAACGGGAATCTGTAGGCTTTCAAATGGGCTAATTCCGAAGAACCAAAAGTGAGGAGTCCCTGGCTTGCAGTCAGGTGAGAGCCTTGGCTTTTCTTGAAAAGGATTCTTCCTTTTCTTCTAAGGACAGTGCTCTTACATTGGGGTGCTTGGGTATGCCTGGTCAGGAGATATGTGGTTTTGAAATGTACCCCATACGTCATGTGAAAGTATTTTGTACTCTGCTGATAGAGACTTATTCACAAAAGAATCAAATCTTCCAAGGAGGAAAACCAAAACCAAAATAAAACACAACAAAACCAAGTGTCCCGATGCAGTTTGGGCCGAGCAATACAAGTTGCTGCTACTTGGTTTGTTTCTTTTTTTTTTTTCTTTTTTTTTTTTTTGGGACTCTCACTGTTCACTCCATTAAAGATGTGTGTCTCCTCGTTCTTTGGTGTATACAGGGAGTGTGTGTGTGTGTGTGTGTGTGTGTATGTATGTGTGTGTGTGTGTGTGTTGGGGACACTGGAAAGTGTTGCTTATCTGCAGATGAACCATCATTGAGAGGAATGCATAGGTAGAGAGTGACAGGAAAAGGTGGCTGCAGAGGTCAGAAAAGAAGAGAATGAAAATAGCTTGGTGGATAAGTGGGGACCTTTGCATGGTGTAGCTATTGTACTTTGCTATAAAACACCATTGTTGGCTTATATTTGTGTCACAATTAGTAACTACCTCGTGTTTTTCTCTTGAGAATTACAAGTTACCAGAACCAAGGGTTCTGGTGGAATATTTTCATGATTGATACTATACTTGTGTATCTCTTGAATTTAAGAGGATATTTGGCTTTTCTTTTTTCTTCCAAAATCCCCTCACTACCACACGACAGTCCTTCTGATTTCCCATCTCATGCTTTGTACTTTTTTTCCCTCTAAGCAAAAGACTCACATAGGCATACAGTTAACACCTGAGAATTGTCAGCTGGTAACTGGCTATAAATTGCCAGCTGTGAAGAGGGTCATCCAGAGCCAGATCCCGCAGAAGAACACCATGGCTCTTTCTCCAAGAAAAATGGTGAAATTGAACTGTGCTGGGTGGTTATTAAACCCTGATCCTTTTGTTATATTAATTATTACACAAGCTGCAGTACAAGGGACTTCCTACTTCAAATGTCTAGTGTACCAAAAAGGAAAGTTGGACATCTATGATGATTCTGGAGCTCAAGGTGGTCGGGATACTCTTTATACAGTCTTCAACCTGACAGAGGCTGTCTCCAGTAGCTTCCTGGCAGAGGGATGCTGGTGCTCCATTGAATGGCAGGTCTGCTGTCAAACTGTTAGTGGGCTGAAGTTTGAGGGTTTGGCTGAAGCAGGAGACATTTTCAATGATGGAAGTGGAGCCAGGCAAAGGAAAGGAGACGACGAGTCAACTTTCCTAAGGAGTTCATCAGGTGGTTCACCAGTCCATGGGGTGTTATCTGACTTGTCTCTGACATGGATTCTGCACAAGTGGTCAGTAACACTTGAGAAGAATCTGGGTGGGAACCGAGGAGATAAGAGATCTTAGCTGAGTAGACGGTTAACCAGTGCCTGAAGGATGATGACGTGTATGGTCTTTGACAGATGGCTGAGATCAGAGAAGGTAGCTGTGGCCGTGGGTCCTGAGGTCTGATACTCAAGGAACCCAGGCTCTTTTGTTCAAGAATTACAATACTAGAGGTTTCTGGGGACTTTGACAAAAGGCTTTGCAGAGCCATTCAAGGCAATCAGCACAGGGAGAAACTTGCTAAGGGACTTGTGGTTGGCAGAAGCTGCCATCCCTTGGAACCCTGGTAGGACCCTTGCTCCTACCAGACCTATTCTTGGCCTAGAGTTTGAGGAGCCATCATCATGCTTTGCTTTCCCAGGCTTCCTCAACCTTACTCTTGATTGGTTGCTTTTGGGGTAGGAGGGGCTGCTCCAGGGCAAGCCCTCTTTTTCTTTCTTCCCTTGGTCTTTAGCTTCTAAGAGTAATTTCTGCCCAGCAAAGGCATCTGGGAAGGTGAACTTGCTTGAAGTAAGCAACCTTATGTTGGCAGACACTCTGCTTCTACTCGTTTCTCTAGAACCTTTAAGAGGGTGGCCTAAACCTTTGAAACATTCTCCATCCTTAACCGGATGACTGTGTTTCTCATCCGTTCAGACTCTTCTGGGATCCACTTCCAAGACAGAGACAGAGTCACTACACGGGAGCCTTCTCGGGGCACAAAGGATTCTTTCTTCTAGCTAATGAAGAGTTGTCTGATCCTTCCTAGAAAATGGTGTCTGTTGAGTTGCAGCCAGGGGTTAAGTCTTTGGGTTTGTTGGGGTGGGGGGAACTACTGGCAATTGAGGAGTAAGTAGTAGCACCAGAATCTTTTGGGCTCAGTTGAGAGTGACATCAGAGAATGCTGGCTTCTCCCATGCCTGGCATCTCTACAGAGAATGCCTTGGTGCCTGATGTTACTGGATGTACCATCTGTTTGACCTGGAGATGGGTGCTCATTGTTCTAGGTTTCTGTGAGGTAGAGAGCAACTACCACATTCTTGGGACAGGAAGAAAGAAGCAGCTTACATGAGTTGGGCAGATTTTCAACAGTGATAGGCGGCTTGGGGTGTGGGGATTCTGTGATCCAGGTACCCAGGGATAAGTAGCCTGTTATACAACAAGAATTGAGGAGAGCCTATGGCCTGTCAATGTTTTGAATCCAGGCAGGAAGTGGCCAAAGGCAGGTAGATGCTCTAGAGCTAAGGTAAATAAATGCTCTAGAGAAAGATACTGAGATTTCTAAGTGAATGGCCACCAGACAGGGAAGGCAATCCAAGGAGACCAGAATCGATGAATAAGAAGGGCGTATGTGCTCTGTCCGAAACACAAAAGTCTCTGCAGAGCTAGTTTCTAATGGAGGACCGATTCACACAAAGTCCAGTGCAAAAGAAGAGTTGTAGTTCCCCAGACTCTCCCCGCTCTCTGTTTCTCTGTTGACCTGTACGGTAATGTGTACTGTCATTCTAGTGTGAAATCCTCTGCAAAGGACTAGCAACTGGAGAGAAGGAAGGTTAAGATATTTTCTACTCTCCTGCTCACTAGTATCTTCCTCCTTGACTCTTTAAGTTGCACTCTCCCTTTTCCTATTTGAGAGGCATTGTTTCTCCCTTTTCTACCCCGACTCTCTCCGATCTCTGATCTCTCTCTGTATGTTTCCAAGTCTCCCTAAAAGTATTAGCCTCAGAGAAGACTAGAAATGGACACACACACACACACACATACACACACACACATACACACGAAAGAACATCTGTTTGTTTGATATACACCTGTGCTCATCCTGGGACACTTAAATGCTGTGTCTGTTCATAGTGTAGATTGGTAGAAATTGCCATTTCCCTCTTGTAATTTTTCCCTAGGTGTTAGATGAGTCACATTTTTACTTGGGTAACTGCTGTGGACCGGGTTCGTTGAGGGGACCCCAATTTCCACGGGGTGAGAATTCTGGTCAGGTGGGCAATAAGTCGGCGGATGACAAAGAGACTCGATACAAGGGTGTGGTGAATCTGAATGTATTTTTACAAGGTGAAATTCAGGCTTAAATACCATACAGCAAGCAGGGCAGATGACCAAGAGTCACGTAGGCAGGTGGGGGTTACAGCAAGGGGCACAAGACTGAGGTCACGTAGGCAAATGACCATCACACCAAGGTCAGTAGGGTCTGGTAGCCAGGTGTGAAGCAGGAGGAAGAGGAGTGGAGCCCTCCCTGTTGAGGCATTTTGGTATTCCTATGCTAATTCTCTGGTTCTGCTGGAGGCAATGACTAGGAGGTTCCGACCTAACACTTCTAGCTAATGTCCTTGAGTGGGAACCCTTCATTACTCTCTAGTATGTAAAACAGTTCTGTGTTCTGTGGGACTGCCCTGAGAATTCTAACTATGTTAACAGTAAGCAATGGTGCCTGACCTCTGTCGCTAACTCTGAGAAAAATCTGTCTGGCAAGGCAGATTCCTTGAGACAAATTCCAAGCTAAGGACAGCTAGGAATTGGACTAGGATAGGTTGGAAACATTGTGCTGGCCAGGAAACAATGCCCAATCTTAGCCATTTATGAATCATTTCTTGGGGTACCTTTATGCCTAAATATGAGGATGTGTTGACGATTGGAAAGACTAATCTGGAACACATCTGAGTTAGGAGATACCAGCGACTGTCTGAATATACAGGAGGAATATACAGGAGGCACAGAACTCCTTTTGGATACTTAATGCCTCTAATCCTAATCAGGCTTTTACCCTCGGTATTTTGGATTTTACTGGAGTAGACAAGCGGGCGTGGCATTTCCCCCTTTTTTATTATTTTTTAAACGAAGTTTTAGAAGGTCCCTCTTCATTGTGGCTATCCTTTTAGATCCCTTAATGTCTCTAATCGTAATCAGGCTTTTACCCCCAATATTTTGGATTTGACTAGAGTAGATGAATGGGCGTGGCAGGTAATTTTGTTCTTTACAGGGATGTCTCTGTGTAAATAAATTCAAACCCATTGTGTGCCGTTGATTTGCTTAGTAGATTAGCGATGGGTCTCTACAATGCCTGGGGCTGAAGTGTGAGCTGAGAAGAGGACCTCTTTAGCCCCATGTAGGCTCCCACTCAATCCCTTAGCCTCAGCCCACCATCTTCCTTACAGTACATTGATTACTAGACACTTGCTGATTGATGATGAAGGTCTATAATGGTAAATTCATTGGAGGCTAAGAAAGGGAAACAAAAACAGAAAAACAAGCTCAAGAGCTAAGGCATTTATCCTTTACATTCTCTCCCTCCTTTTTCTCCTCCTCCTCTTTTCTTTTTCAGAGACTGGGTCTTATTGTGTAGCTCTGACTGGCATAGGACTACTTTGTAAACCGAGCTGGCCTTGAACTCATGAAGGTCCACTTGCCCCTGCATCCTAAAGCTCTGGGATTAAAGAGCCACCATGCACAGGCTTATCTCTCACCTTGATTTCAAATTCTAAGGTGAACATTGTTCTCACCTGAGATATGGGAGCCAAAGAAACCTTGAAGAATAAAGGTAGAAAAAGATGTTGGAAAGAATCAGGTTATGCAACTGAGCAGAGATGGCTTGTGATTAGCTTCTTTTGCCCCAAACGTTTCCAGTCTTACCTGTTTAGGAGCTTGTCAGGCTGCCTTTCAGTTGAATGTTAAGAAACTAAGATTTTCATTTCTTAGTATTCTTCCTGAAATGTAAACATTATGTGTGTGTTACATTTAGCTAAGAGTTAGCTTGAGGGGGACACTTTCTTCTGGGAAAAATTACTATGAAGAGACTAAAGAGTCCCCTAAACCCAAACCGTATATCAACTTAGCCAGTTGTATTTGTACCTGCCATACAGCTAACCTACATTTGAATACAAGGGTAAAAACAAAAGGCAGAATCTTTCATATTCAAGTCTAGCCTTTACTATATGCATATTATATATATATAACATATATATATATATACACACACACACACATATATATACTTAGAATTGAATTGGTGTAACATAAAACACCTGTCAAAGGCTAAAATCTAATTTACATTTTCTTAAGTATAGCATTTTTCTCTTAATTTTGTTTTGGAAAGCACTAAAGTAGTTGACAGTTTCCAGTATATTCATTCTCAAAACTGCACTCAAGTTTGCTCAGAGGTGTGTGTGTGTATGTGTGTGTGCGTGTGCATGCATGCGTATGTGTATATGTATGCACGTACGTGAGCGCCTACCCCTGTGTGTTTTTAAACCTTGCATTTAGAAAACCTGTCTAGGATACCACAGAGAGTAAAAGTTTGAGTCCTTAGATAGTGTAACCCCATCAAAAGGAGCCTGTGGCACCACTCACTGTTCACAGAGAGTACGCACAGATCTTTTCCCCTCCTTGTGTGGTCAGTTTTTTTTCTTTGTGATCAGTAATTGGCTTCTCTTGGTACGCTGAGATCTATTACAAAGCCAAACATTCAGAGGCCGAGATGAAATGACACAATTTGGTTATAATTTATGTTGGCCCCTGACATATATATTTTTTTTAATGATTTGGTCTCTAAGCAACTGATCTCTTAGCAACAAGAAGCACCTTTATAAAAGATGGCACACAAAGAGTGCCTGCCAGGAAAGCTATCCGGCTTTTAAACGGCTGCGCATCATTAGCAAAACTCACCATCTTCAAGAGTCCAAAAACTAGAAGTGACCAGCAGATCCAGGTAACCATGCTATTTGCACATTTTCCTGGAAAAAAAAAAAAACAAACCTCATGCAACTATTGAAGAGAACAAAATTCTTTGAAATATACTCATTTTATTAGGTCTTAGTTGTTGGTCTTGTCTAACTTTTGATAAGAGAATGTGTTCTTTTAAATATTACTGCTTCTTGATTTTTTTTTTTTAAAAATAAGTTGGACATGGATTTTGCAATCAGAAAACAGCCCTCTCAAAACATTTCAGTGGTGTGAGGAGAAAAGAGGGGAGAAATTTCTCTTTTGTAGAGTTTCATTTGAAGGGACAAATAATACATCTTGTGGGATGATTGATGTGCAAACTGTCTCACCCAAGCTTAGGGGAGGATAAGTGTTTTTTAGAGTCTCAAAATATTTAAAGAGTAGCAAAATTGTTTTACTTCTAAACTTCAGCTGTTGGTTGGATCCAGCGTCAATTTCATTTGTTAGAGGTAGCAAGACTGCTTCCCCCCTCCCCTTCAAAACACAAAAGGAAGCATTTTTTCATAGTTTTTTTTTTTTAAAGGTACATTCCTAAACTAAAAATAGTAGAAATCATAGCCATCTGTGTCTTGCTTGCTTTTTTCAGGTACCTGAAAGTTGATATTGAAAATCTTTCTAGAAAATTTGAGTTAGAGAAGAGAAACAGTTATTTTATCGGTAGCCTTTTAATTAAGATTATGTAATTATCAGCCCGATTTGGGGATACTTGATGGATAGGAAAGGGAGAAGTGGTTTGTGGGGGTAGGAGGGGAAGTGGAAGAATCCTCATGGAGCTTGGAAGCAACGCTGAACAGGGACACCACAGGCAGACTACAGAATGTCACAGCTTCGGAAGAGAGGAGTCGGGGCAGTGATGGTGACATTTGGTTTCTCTATGAAATGCAGCACCTTCTCTAAATCAAATCATTTGCTGACAGTCTCTAAAAACAAGAAAAGGGGCAACAGATGGGCGGGAGGGGGTACACAGCTTGGATCAGGAAATCCCAAACCAGGACAATGCCTGAAGATTAGGGCTGGATGTCTGTTCCTCTAAGAAGTAGTACCCCAAGAGTAGCACATTCTTATGGCTTGTGTTTTTGTTTTTGCTAGCAACTCCAGGCTAAATTCCTTCTTGTGCCGGCTGCGATCGGGAGTTAGTTACGTGTGAATTCTGAGTTGTAGAAACTTTAATAAGCAGTATACTGTGAATGCATGAGGACTACATAGTCTTTTAGGACTAAATATTCTCTGAATTTTTCTAGTGCAGTGTGGTGATTGTTGTAAAAAGGTGCCTGTGGCTTCAGTGTTCAGGAAAAGAGATAATTCTACTGTATAATGTACTGGGTATGTTTTCCGTTTCAAGTGCTCTGTGGTCTCTTAGACACTGAGGAGTTTTAGGAAAGAGAAGCAGAAGAGCCAGAAGTAACATTTGTGTGCAGGTGGTGGGGCTGGGGGTAGGGTGGGGTGGTGGGGAGAGTAAGGGGGGGCTGTCATTGCTCTTTCGAGATGTTCTCAGTTGGAGCCATGGTTATTTCCCCCATGGGTCATATCTTCTGAGTTTTGTCTATGCATAAAGGTGACCAGGGGCCAAGGGATGGCAGAGCTTGTCAATTTGGCTGATTGAATGAACCTCTTACTAGGATGGACGAATGATTGCTGGGTTTGAGATCTACGTTTGAAACACTCTGAACAAACCTGCTGAGCCAGTTCTTATTCTACAGTCTTGAGACTGGTCATTTTGGACACACACTCACACATGACTGAATTGTCTCAGTGGAGAAAGAGAAATGTTGAAGGGAGGCGACCCAGGCACAAGAGCCTATCAGGAAAAGGAAGAGTTTTCATTTTTTTTTTTTAATGATAGTTTGCATCACATTCATATCTCAGCACCTTAGACAAACTTAACCATCATTTTCCTGAAAAACTCAGGGGCAGATTTACTCTCAAGATACCTTAACATCCAAATTCACATGGTCAGCCTGTAACTTGTTCAACTGCTAATATAATCAGTCTTGGAAAGCAATGTCTCAACCATCTTCAGTGGGCCATACTTGGTATAGCATAGTTTTTCTGTGGTGCAAGAGAAGCAAGCGTTATAACTGGAGCAGCAGCTTTGGACCAGGCACCCACTGAGTGCCGGGCAGTTGCTGACATGCGCTTTTGTTTAATCCTCACAGCAACTGTGTGGAGGTATAGGTGTCTCTATTTTACACACATGTTAAGTAAGCCAGGTTCAGCAGTTTGCCAAGGAGTCCCCTAAACAGTGAATAGCAATGTTGGAAGTTAAACGCAGGGCAGTCTGACACCCAATCCTGGGAGAATTTCTTAAGCCAATGGCACGAGTTTCTTCTCTATGCCATTGGAACAGTCCCTCTTAGTAAAGAAAAGGCTCTAGGAGCCTCTAGGTGGTGAGTCGGTATCTTTACACAGAAGAAATCCCTTTGGGAGGGACTCGGGTCCTGTGCTTTTCCAGGGGATGCCTCAGTCTATGAACTGGAGGTGGACACTCAGTCAGGCTTTGGCAGCAACAGCCATGAGCCATGTTGCCATTCCTTGCCGTGATGTACGTCTCAAGTGTATACTCTTAGAAGCACACTGTGTGAGAGCTGGCTGAGGCAGGCCTCCCTGATGGGAACCTGACCCCTGCACCATGGCAGTTGAAGGTTTCTCCTGCAGAGAGGAAGCCTTAGCAGGATGCAGACTAGGTCAAGTGGCATGCCATCTAGGGAGATCGTGGGAATGGAGGGAAGGGCTGGGGCTGGGTGGGCATGGCGGTAGGGAATGGAATGATAATCGAGAAAGTTCTCCTAAGCTCACTATTCCGCACTTAGAAGATGGTGATGCCCTGTCTCCTTGGGCTTACAGTATTCTCCTCATCCCTCTAAACCCTTCAAATATCCCTGACAAATGATTAGGTGTTAGCAAGGTTCCCCAACAACACTCTCCTGAAACAGTTTCTGGGTGGCAGAAGGCTGGTGGGAGAGGGTAAGGGCAAGGGCAGCTGGGATTAGCTCAGGAGACGACCTTGCACACAACCCTATTTCTTTTGATCTAGCGTCAGCCAGCTCAGAGACTTGGGCAGTCTTGCTTAAAGCCACAGATGTTTCATGTAGATGTGAGACCCCTGTGGTTTTCCTTCAGTCTGGGAAGGATGTTGCTACATGTAGGCAGAAGTGACTTTGCAGTGTTGTATGGATCCCCAGTGGTTTGAGAGGTCAGACTTGGCATGATCATTGAAGTGAACTTGACCTACCACATTCAAATCCATCTCAGTAGGAGGGTGTCTAGCACTTCCAAAGGTGTAAGGGACAGCCTGCCCCTTTTCCAGTTCCTCCCTGCTGAGCTGCACCTAAGGATAAGGGTAATAGCACAGACCACTATGCCAGATAGCTTAGGAAGTCTGAAGCACTTGCTTACTGGTATTTTTTATTTTTGAATAAGGACAGTCCTTGTACAGAAACTGGACAAGAAGTCTTGCTTCTAGTTTCCTAGGATTCTTGTGTCTGATGAGACACCCGCTCCCTCCTTGTGTTCCTGCCTGGTGTGTGGTGCTATGACACATATGCTGCGTGTGTGCTGATGCCCCGCGAGCCTTGCACGCACACGCATCTCATGCTGCATCCCACCATAAGTGCACACCAAGCCTCCTTTTATCTGACTATGCTGGGCAGAAGAGGACCACTGAACTTACTCTAGTTCTAATATATATATATACATCTCACTATTGATATCCCGGGAGCTGACTTAGAAATTGCATAATATGGACTTCCGGTTTCGGAGCCGAGCAAAGTGAGCTGACGGTTCTCAAGTCTTAAATTAAAGGCTGAAGATAAAAATCCAGTTCTCTTGACTTGCAGTCCAGTGCTCTTTTCCTCTGTATAAATATCATTGTAATTCCTTTGAGAAGGGTAATAGCACAGACCACTACCCCAGTCTAACAGTCAGGAAACACTGGGGGCATGATTAAGTTTAAGGACAGGGCTACTTAAAAATGTACGAAAACTATTAGAAGTACAGAGGTGACTTAGCAACCCTCCAAAATTAGCCAGCCCCATTCTCTCTGCTGAACTTAAGTGTGGGGTTTCATGTAAAAATGAAGACAGTGGTGTCCCCAAGGAGCTCTTCAGCCTGTTAAATCACACAGTTCCCTCCCTGTGTGATGAGCAGTCAGAAGAGGAGGGGAAATGTTCCCTACTGTTAGGAAGCCTAGTATCCAAACCTATCATTCATTTATTTAATATTTGGAAAAGAAATTAGCATGCACCTGCGTAGCCATACCACATTGCAGAGCCATAGCCCGTACCACAGGTGTGACCATGGAAAGGGCCCTATCACACCTCCTTCCTGTTGGAGCAAGTTTCCTTCCTACAGATCATTTTAATTCCCTTGCTTTCTAGTCCTGCACTCTCCTGGAGAAGGATGGAATGTAAAGGGCTGTGTGGGGGGGGGGGGGAGTTGCAGAAACTCTGATGACTTATGTCAAAAGCCTGAGCTGTGCATTCATCAGCATTGGGCCCTCAGGGTCACTTTGTGTGCTGAGACCATTGTGTAGATTTGACATTGATGACGTAGCATGTTGGTATTCTGGGCACCATTTTTTTTTTTTTTTTTTTTTT
>NW_022196906.1:48256952-48259940 GCF_008632895.1 Mastomys coucha | reverse complement strand
GCGTGCGTGTGTGTGTGTGTGTGCGTGTGTGTGTGTGTGTGTGTGTGTGTGTGTGTGTGTGTGTACAGACTGTATCCCAGATAGTGTGCCCAGATAGAGCAGAGAGAGGAAGACAGATACATATAGCTTCCGGAGGCCCAGCTGTAGGAAAGAGTGTGAAATATCACTCGAGTGCAGATGGACCCCACACAGCTATGTCATCAAAGAGTCTCAACCCTAGCTTGGACAACAATGTCTCCATGGCTGCACAGGTGGAGTCTTTACTCCAGATGACCTTATCCCAGCACCTCTCGAGACTGCTTGCAACTGGGGCAGAATCACCTAGGTTGGAAGGGGAGCAAAGAAGCGAGGGAGTGGCTGGAAATTTTAATTAAGGGTGTACTGGCCCCTCTCCAGTCAGTCGTTCCTGGAGTCTTTCTTGCAGGTAGTCACAGCACTTGGCAATATAAAACACAGAAGACTCCTAAAAGCAGCAGTTTGGTTTGGATTTGGTGAATGGAAATAAGGGACACAGTATAATGCCTGTTACTGCAGGCTCTTGCTTTTTGTTGTTGTTTTGTGTGTGTGTGTGTTTTTTAATATCACCAGATTGTGTGCACCTATAGTGCAGAGGAAACTGCACTATTTGACACTTTTTTTTTTTTTTTGAGACAAGTTCTCACCATGTAGCCCATGACTGGGCTCAAACTCACTCTGTAGACCTGGCTGGCCTCAACCTCACAGAGATCTGCCTTCTTCTGCCTCCTGAGTGCTGGGATCAAAGGTGTGCAGCATGCTTTGAGTCAAACTTTTTTGCACACTTGAGCTTATCAAGAATGGCACTAGTCGCTAGGGATAGGACCTAGCCTCAGACTAATTTCTGAGAAAGCAATGGAAGGGGCACAGTGGTCAGCTGGAGGAGGGGGAACCAAGGGATGGCAGTGTCGTGTCTTCAGATGGGAAGAGGAATGTGGGCTTTGCTGCCTGTTTGGGTGGAATCGGGGCAAACTTGTTGGTCTACAAAGTTTAGATTTTGTAAATGAGCTCATCCAAGTAGGGACTCTTCCTTGGAAACATTAAACACACTGAGTCTAAGGAAAGACTTCTGAGGGTAGAGGGCCTGTAAATCAAACCAGAAGGGTCATTTCGATGTTCATGTATTAGAATTTCAAAGTGACTGTAATGATTTCCTGGGGACAACCAGACTGCCCTGGGAAGGGAAGTCAAGACTTTCCAGGAGCTGGAATGGTGACCAGGGTTTGGAGAAGTCCTGTGGGGTGCTAAGGAGAGGGGCAATGTATCTCTGGGAACTTAAGACAGCCAACTCTGCTCGGTTAGAGACAGGGTGGGGTTTGGGGGGGGGAGTGGGGGAGAGACAACGATAAATAAAAGTGACCCAGAAGCAAGCTGAGCTATCCCATTTCTGAGGGACGTTCTCTTGGAAGGCACCAGAGATGTGCAAGTTTCTGTGGCTTGCAAACAGTTCATCAGACAGAGTAAAAGAAAAGGTCTCAGATGTCCCTAGAGGGCAACTTGGGTACATGGGAAACTGAGACACCAGATTATTAGCAAGCGTCCCAGGAGGAGAGTAACCAGGAACCATGTGTTTACTGAATGAAAGTCTGAAGACCAGTCAGTCCTCCACAGAGGCCACGTCTGCATCCTGACCGCCTCTGAGGCCTGGGGATAGTTAGCTTGAGGTGGGTGGAGAAGCTGTAGCGACAGGTAAGATTTAGCCCTTTCTTAACTGTGGCTTCGTATCAAGGAAATAGTGTTTACTCTTCATATTTAAGATGGATCTATCTCGGTCTTGCACAGTACTTTTTTTTTTTTTAATCATTTGAGAGATTGACATGTGATAAAATAAAATACCCATCAGAAGGCAGGGGGTACATTATAAAGGCCAAGTCTTATACCATGACTGCTGGTTAATCTGTGTTTCTAGGAGTCTTTTGTACTTTCGAGACTACTTGAAGGTGGTGTTTGCTGTTTGTTTGGTAAAGGGAGGGTATCCCAGGCAGGAAGACAAATGCTGATAGGAGTAGTTCAGTAACCTCCATGGCCTACTCTTACAACAGCACTAGAGTCTCATGAGAAAGGTTTAAAATGGGTGAGGGGCGTGAGAGGAAGAAGTCTGTCTTGGGCCCAGCAGTGAGTTTCGAAAGATTTCAGTACATGAGGTTGAGGTGTAAAGATCCAGTTTTGTTCCGAAAACTGACTTCAGTCAATTGGAATGTAAAAACTAAAAACTTAAAAATCGAGAATTACAGAATGAAGCAAACCAAACTGAGAAATACACCCTGAAAAAAGACATTCCAGATAGCAGTGTAGGTCAGAAACTTGTGGAAGATGAGCTAGAGTTTCTGTTGACTTTAAGCAGTTCCAATGTCAAAGCCGTCTGCAAGAAGAGTCCTGTGTTGGCTGGAATTGACTGCCTAGATTATTGTTATTTTAAATCAATATTAAATGCCAATTAGACAACCTAACTGAAAATGAGTAAGAGGTTTGATCAGCCTCTTTATGAAAGAAGGTGTAAACTCCGAGAGCAAGTTCATTTGAAAAATGTGCATAATCACTAGTTACCAGGAAAATGATAGCTTACTCCCCGAGGACAGCTCAAACCTCCAAACTGGCACATCCCAAGTGTTGGCAAGAATGTATGGAGCTGTCAAGAACTCTTAGATTCTGGTAGGGAGTCAGTGAAACGTTGGAAGAGAACCGCAGTTTTGTTTTTAATGTTAAATATATACTAAGTGTGTGAGACCACCATTTTCTTAGCTTTTAACCTAAGAGAAGTGAAATAGATGCTGTATAAAGACTTTTCTACTCACTTATCATGGTACCCTTATTTGAAACAGTCAGATCTGGGAAACAACTTGGGCATTTATTAAGAAAGAACTGGATAGCCAGGCAGTGGTGGCACATACCTTTAATCCCAGCACTTGGAGGCAGAGGCAGGCAGATTTCTGAGTTTGAGGCCAGCCTGGTCTATAATTAGTTCCAGGACAG
>NW_022196906.1:48244345-48256942 GCF_008632895.1 Mastomys coucha | reverse complement strand
TACATTAGAAAAGCACCCAACAGTGTTGAGGGGCAAGCAAGTGACATTGGTAGATCTCAGAGTGAAGATACGTGATTCCCTGAGGACAAGAGGAGAGAGAGAACCATGTGGTTATGCGGATTGAGGACTCTACAAGTGTGAAGTAATCAACAATATAGGGTACAAAAAGGCGGTGGTCGATGGAGGGGGCAGGAAGAGGACGGATTGTAATGGTGGTTAAACTGTCTTAGCTTTGGGGATGGCAGTGCAGATATTAAAACTCACCCAATCCTATACTTTAAGGATTGAGGATTATTTCATGTCAGTTATGGCCCAGTCAGTGGTTCAAATGGTACATGAGGCAGCAAAGTCTGCTGGAACGGCTAAGAATCCCACCTGTGTTATGAGAGGCCTTGAAGAGTTCCCCAGGAGAAAAACCAGCTTTACACACAAGGCTCTCAGATACCTGGATGGAGGTCTAGGTTGACTACTTTTGAAAGTTGAGGTTGGTGTGATTGTATCTAAATATGTATGTATGCATGTGGCAGGGGACAGGACTGGCAAGATAGATAGGATTTGTTATGAGAAAAATGTAAGGGGCGGATACCTCAATCCCACATGTGATTTGAGAGTGGCCCAGGAAACGCTTTAAAGAGCCTTAGCAGCCATGGCTTGGAAACTTACACTCATCCTCACTCAGCGGCAGTCATATCTCCATAGACCAACGTGGGGCTGGTCAGATCTATTTAATGATATAAAGTGGCCCTGGCTTCAGGGCAAGGTGTGTCTCCATGATAAACAAGCCTGCTTGCTATTCAGTCTGCTCATCCCCCACCCCGACCCCCATCCCCTGCACCAGTTTTCACGCTGTTTCCCCAGGGCCACTGAAATCTTTTTCCCCCACAATCTTTCTACCTTCATTTCTTCATTTAACACTGATTCCTAAAGCCTCTGCTTTCCCTAGTAATTTTTTCAGTCATTGCTCCTGTTTCAGTGTTGGGAGCTGGAGTTCGTGTTTCTAGGCACCTTACTGCCGATCCTTGAACCTTTCTTTTCTATATCTTTTTCTTTCCCTAAAAAGCACGCCCATCTGTTAGTCCTCTTACCCTCACTCCCCAAGGCCTTATTGCCTTTCCCAGGTCTTATTCTCCACCCATCCCTTGATGTTGTTCTAGTTAATGATGTCATTCTAAGTCTCCCTGTGGCTGCTCCAGCTAGTGCTCTGGCTCTCCTGTTGCTTGGTGTTGCACCTTTAGTGATACATCCCACCCCAACCCCCCTTACCCCCTCAGCCCTCCCCCCTGCTGGCTCAGAACGTATTTGCTTGGTCATAGCTTTGTCTCTCCCCCTGAAGTCAGCTTGGTTGACCTCCAGGCTCTCCAATAGCCGAGAGCCTCTCCACTCAGCCTGTGCCTTGAATCTTCTAGGTTTCATTTTTTACCTGGATCAGAGGCCATGATTTTTTTCCTATAGTGTCCTAAAAATATGAGTCTGTCCTCTGTTGGCCCCGTGAGTGTCCTTCCCTGGCAAATGTGCAGCTTTGTCTGTCTACAGCTGGGCCTGCTTCTGTGAGAATTACTTGAGATTATGACACAGCTAGACGCTGCAACATCGCTCCAATTTCATACTCTCCATGATGTGGGGAGTCCTCAACACTCAGTGCTCAGTAGTTTATCGTGTTCCTCACGACGCCCCGCCTCTCTCTCGACACTCCCTTCTTTCAAAATCACTCCAGCTCCTGTGACCCCTCCACTCCCAGAGAAAAGACTGGCAAGAAAATACAGTGCAACCTGCATGACCTCCCCCTAGCTAAAGCCAGGCCCCTGACACCTCATCTCTTACTCCCTGGCCTGCGGCCTACTCCAGGGATGATAAGCTTTGTAAATCTTCAACTTCTTTCTCACTACTGGTTTCTTTTCTTCAGCACTTGGCGAAGAGCTAGGATCTTCTCTTTGCAACAAAGTCAAGCCAATTAGACCTCCCTCAATGCACAGGTCCCTCCAGCCTTCATTCCCCGTGTCTCCTCCCAATTGTAGCTGTCTTTTTTGAGGGTTGGTAGACACCGATTCCTCTTAGCCCCCTCCTTTCTCCTTTCAGTTCCAGCTTCCAACTCATCAAAGAAACTGTTCGTGTTGTGTTCACTGGGTTGGAGCGTCTCGCTTTAGCCAATGCCAGGGTCCAGCCCTTGGGGAACCTTAGAGAACATAAGATGGCCACTGAAAGACCTTGTCAGGGATGTGTGCCCCGGGGACTTTCCGATAAAGGGATGTGAAAGGATGTGATAAACACTCCCTTCCCTGGAATAACCCGGGACAACAAACTTCATGAGAAACCCTGACCCGCAGGCTTCACTAGAACCCCCGATTGCAGGGTGGGACCAAAAATTTTCCAGTCCCCCCTTAAACTGTATAAATATTGTGTATTTGGAGTGTTTGGGGTCACCTCTGCTCCAATGGCAGGATGATCCCAGCATGTCAGATCAATAAGCCTCTTGCTTGTTGCATTGATCTCCATCTCTGTGTTTCTGTGAGTGGGACATTCGGGACGTAAGGCTCTTTGAGTCTTACACCTTCAGCAGATTTGCTTAGTGAGCAACGTCCGTCTCACACTTGCACCCGCCTTCTAGCAACATACTGTCTTTTTGCTTCCTGGTATAAGAGGCCATGTCTCACCTAACTTGCCCATTCTCCCTTTTAAAGGCCAAATCCTTAAGTTCTTAGGAAGCTTTGTTCACGCACTCTCCTTTGGCAGTTTCAGTTTCTCCTATGGTGGTTAACACCACCTCTCCCATAACTGAGGTTAGGCAGCTGGCTAATCCGGTGACTAAAATACTACCTTATCACTTACAGAGACAAGGCACTTACTTGGCTGTTTATCTGTGTAGTATTTCTCCTCTAGACTACCAGTGCCAAGGGCATGCACTGTGCTCCCTATTCATGAAGACTATGCAATCTGTTTGGCCAACTTAGAAAATAAGTGGCCAAGCTTAATGACTAACTTCTGCTTGGTGGACCTTTGTTTTCATGGCATTGTCTAACCTAGGAAATGCCACTTCTCTCTTCTCTGTAGATTCAAGTGGGTAGCTGTTGTTTTGTGAGGTTTTTTTCTGTTTTGTTTTTGTGGAAGAGACATTTTTTTTTTTTTGCTTGAAGTGGGGGCATTCTATATTAGTGTTAAGAAAGCATTACTATCCTCTGTGTGTGTGTGTGTGTGTGTGTGTGTGTGTGTGTGTATGTGTGTGTGGTGTGTGCTTGCGCACGTGTGCATACATTCGTGCACTTGTGTGTTCTTCAGAGTTTCAAGGAGAAGGGCACCAAGCTGAGCCACACAGTTTCTGACACCTGGTCAGCAGTAGCAGCGGTGCTTGTGGTTCTTTTCCAGATGAAGGTTGGTAGAAATCTTTGCTCACACATATAGAACTAAGATTAGAGATGCTGGACAGAAGAGGTTTTCCAAGATCAAAGTAGACTTGTCCTTGGGAGTGAGTTGGTGGGCAATGATAGATTGCTAAGTTCTTTCACCTTTCTTCCTCCTTGGACACACACACACACACACACACACACACACACACACACACACACACACACACGGTTCTTTTGGAATGGCTAGCTCCCCTTCTCTTATTGGAATCCTGTCTTTTCTCGTTTCTATGAAGTTCTATCTTACCAGAGAGACAGCTCTCCCACCTCCCAGCGCTTGTCCAAGTGCCCGACATGAATCTGTATATTGAATCTTTATCAAAGCATTGGATCTGCCATCTGAGGTCACATGGCAACTTCTAACTGGAAAGATGAGAAGGCATCCTGGAAATTAAAGAGAGGATAGTTGTTATTGTTAGTAAACGGCACTAGGTGAACGGCAGACGCATCCTTTCCCCTTGATCCTAACACAGTTCTAACAAAGCATGTGTTAATAATGCTTAGTGTTCCTTTTTCTGATTGTCAAGGGCATGCTATGTCAGAAACATGAAAGTGTTTGTCTTACTACAATGTCAGAATTTGTTGAATAACAAGAATTTCATAGACAATATTTGTTTTGTTGGCAGCAGTGTGAATGTGACAATTTCATTTTCTTTGATAGGAAACGCAGGCTCTTTCATCCAAATCTTTAAGAAATATTTTTAAGTTTACACACCCACCCCCCACCCGCCCCCCAACACATACGCACACACACATACGCACACGCACATGCACACATACTCAAGCAAGCAAACTAGTGAGAGTGAGTGCAGGTGCCTGAAGAGACCAGAGGCACCAGATTCCTTGGAGGTAGAGTTAAAAATATTTGTTTGCTACATGTTGTGGGACCTTAGATCTGCAAGGAGAGTATTCTCTCCTAACCACAGAGCCGTCTCCCCAGTCCTCTTTTGTTCGAATCTTAATTACTAAAATTAACTCTCAAATTTAAAACTTACCTTTGAAGACAGTAAACGTCAAGATTGTAGAATAGCTACAGGGTGCTACAGAAGGCCCCAGCAGAGTTCAAAGGTGCTTGGGAGGCCAAGGTTGGGAGACCTATAGGGATGCAAAAGAGTAGGGTGGGCAGGTGTGGGGCCCAGGGTTAGAGGTCAGACAGCTAACTCCACTGGGGGTCCCGCTGTAAGCACCTGCTGATGCCGCCTTTGAGTCCTTTCAGACCCAAAACTACCAGAGTGAGGTGCTGTAGGGAGGCAGTAGAGTCAAAGGGCAGGGCTGGGGGCAGCGAAAAGAGCGGGTGGCAGACCGACCGAGAGGAATGAACAACAGGTAGTATGGGCAGCTGACTATCTGTGTTGTCTGTGTCAATCCCCCCTCCCACTCCCCCAGCCTGCACCCCAGGAACCTGGCTAAGCGGAGGACCCTGGGATAGTAAGCCATTCTCTGTCAACCTCTTGACCTAAATAGGGGCTGGCTGGTCAGATGAGATGGGATTGGAGCCATGGCCATTGCTATAGCACATCTTTAAGGCAATCTAGTGAGGGGGTTGTACACTTCCTCTAGGGTGGGCTGGTGTGTCTCAGGCCTGGCGTTTGTGATTCTGGTTTCACTGAACAAATGAGTTCTTCTGGCCCCATGGTATTTTTTTGATACATTTATAGAATGGCACCACCCTTGCCACTCTTAGGAGAGTTAGGTAGCAGTCTATGTCATGTGGTGGTGCTGGATGGATGGATGGATGTTATTTTATGTGCCCAACAAGGTTCACAGTCACCCTGCATCTCCTTAAGATGGAGTCCAAAGCGGTCTATAAGATGGAGTCTGTTAGGCAGAACACAGCGTGGAAAGGCAGTACTCTTTATGCGTTACAAAGTAGCTTAGGGCAGGGCACAAGCTGATCTCAACAGTGACGAGGTCAGTGGAAAAGGTCCTGGGTGGGTCCTGCTCTGCTCCTTCCTTTGATCAGAATAGACTCTCCAACTCCAGCCGAGCCCAAGATACTACCCCTCAGCTTTTAAATAGCTTTACATCTTACTACGGATCAGCTGCTTCCAATTTACCTCTTCCCAGGCTGGCTGTGTGTTCACGCTGTGGCAATCTGTGTAGCCTTTTAAATGGGACAAGACACTTAGTCACACCAGATGTATTACTGTAGCAGATTGAATTCAAATATGCTCTGGGTTGACCTAAGCAGATTCCACCCCCATCCTCTCTCCTCTCCTCCCCCCACCCCCCCAACTTAAAAGCGCAGGTTTAGTTCTTTCCCTGACACTCCTTTAATGTCATCGCTGGCTAAGGCTTCAGCGACTCTTTAGGACCAGTGCTCTGCACCATCAGCTTCTATGTTGAGATTTCTAGTTCTTGTACACCTGACAGAAAGTTGTTCAGGAAAAGAACTCTGATTTCTTTGGCCCTCCTCTGAGCAACTCTTTGGTAATTTGCACGCTTCCTTTCTTTGGAGGTGTAATGCCATGTAACCCTTGCCGTCTGTATTTGTTTTCCTGTATTTCCCCTGGGCCTTATGGGTCCTGGGCCTTAAGGCAGACACATAAGGTTATCTTTGTGTTCCTCTGTCCCTCCTCTTCCCTCATTGCTGGAAACTTGACACCATACCATCTTGAGTTTAGTTGGAGTCTGGAGTTCACGAAGGAAGAGCGAGTGAGTCAATAAACCATAAACACGATTCTGGCTATTTTTTTCCCCCCTAACAAACTGTATCGCTTGCCTTTGCCCACATAGAAAGAAAGTCCTCATCTTTTCTCTGCCCACACACCCTGGCTTCCTGTGGATTCTCCCCATCTGCCCGGCATTTTCTTCCTACCTCTAAAGAGCTTTCCGGGCTCCTGTGGCCCTGACACCTGCACCATCAATTCTTGCTCTGGTTCATTTTTAAGCTGGTGAATCAGGCTAGCTGCAGGGTTGAGCACTTCAGATGTACAGGATCATCCTCCGGCTTTGATGGTCTCTTGGCCTGTGATGGTCCCCCTCTCCTCTCTCAGCCCACTGCAGCTTTTAGAGGAAGCCTTATAAGAGCTGCTTCCTTGACAAGAAAGCTTGTTGGCCTTGGGACGGCAAAGCTATGTGTAATGTCCAGTTTGCCCCTCCTGAACCTCCCCTGAAGTGGGAATGCAGCGCAAGATGGCTCCCAAGGCCTTTTATTACATCACGTTTCCTTGCACTTAGTCTTAGATGGGAATCACTCGTCTCCAAGTGTTTCTAAATGCAGTGTACTTCGAGAAGCAACAGTTGTGGAATGAGCACACCAACTTTTTTTTTTTAAGCAAGAAGGGAAATTTGGGGGCTCTGGTGATATTATTTTTCTTTTGCTGTGGTAAAATATCACGACCAGAAGCAACTTAAGAAAGTTGCTTAGGATTCCAGAAGGTAGGAGTATGTGATCCTAGGTGTGGCATGGCAGCAGGAACAGGAAGACGGCTGGTACGTGGCAAGCATGCACAAGTGACACACTTCCTTTAGCAAGGCTGTACCTCTTAATGGATCTAGAGCCTCCACAAAGAGTTCCACATGGCATGAGTACCACGTGCCAACCAGGTTCAGTATACACCTGGACTGCACCAGGATAAAGATGTGTTAGAAAGTGTCACTAAGGGTGTAACCATGCACCAAGTGCTGAGCTGACCTGCGGCCATAACGTGTGAGCAGCGTGGTCTGGGAGAAACTGATGGAAAGCTGAGAGAGAAAGCCAAGCTTTTCAGAGAGGAGACTGTGACTTGGAAAGTGGGCAGCCCTCACTGAAGGGAACCAGAGTCCCTGGAGTGCTAGCCAGTGCCTGTCTGAGGAGCCGCCACCGCCACCCCCACCCCCAGTAGGAAGGATGCAAACAGCGGCAGTGTGTAAAGAGCAGGAAGAACAGACTGGAGGCATGGAAGAAGATGAGACCATGGTGCCATGGTGGCGGATGCTCTGGAGAGCCAAGAGTCTTGTTTTGGGCAAGCTGACCTGAAATCATACCGCCCCACCTCAAGGCAGTGTAAGAGCGAACTGAAAACACTGCTTAGAACCATGGCACAGAGTGAGTGCTCAAATAAGCAGATGCGTGTAAGTACAGGGATGTGCGCGTGGTTGCCGCTGTATATGTATGTGCACACATAAAAGCATTTTGCGATTCCCCCAAGAGAAGCATAAAATTGAAGGGGTGCTTCTGTTGGCTCCTGAGCTAAGAGCTCCAAAGGCTATGAGCCTCACCCAGAGCCATTAATGGCTCCGGGATCATGGAAGACAATTCCATGATTCATTGCGATGGGAAATTCCCAGAGTGAGGCCCTCTCACCTTCACAGAATGGCCACCATACCATAGAATAAACTTTATGTCTAGGGTAGACTATGAGGTATAGCTGTAACGCAGTGGATGGCAACCATTGTCCCCACTACCCGTGGTAGTAACCGCCTCAGCACTGGTGCTACCAGTAGAGAGCAGAGACTGACTGCCAGGGGACCGACACAGAGACAATAAATTGTCTAAACCGGGGCACTTGAGATCTAAGTGGGAAGCGTTAACAGCAAGGACATGTTTTCCCTTGGGCAGATCACCCTCGCTTGTCTATCCAATGCTCTCTCCTCATTTGACATTCTGCCCCACCCCACCCCCAGATTCAGCCCTTTCTGACATTTTTTCCCCCATCTCAATATCTTTGTCTTTTGAAGGGTGCTGTCGTCAGCCACCCTTTCCTGGAGAGCAAATCTTCTAATGGCTGTGCTTGCCAGTCTGCAAGAATGTGTGTCAAAATCCTCATGTGTTGAGAGAGGCAGGTGGTGCTCCTCTGTTATAGGTCAATGGGATCAAGAGGCTTGGTAATTTGCCCAACAAGAGTTGCAGCTCTGTTAAATGGTATAGTTTTGGATTACATATTTACTTCAAACAAGTTCTTTATAGCTCTGTATTGGATCGGGGTGTCTAGAGATGGGGAGCTGGGAGAGACTGGTGCTAGGCGCTCATCCTGACCCTTCCAGTGGTATATACTCATGGGGCTGGTTCCAGGATTCTCCTCCTTCGATGTGTGTCCCAAGTCTCAAACCCTCGGGTTAGAGGAGGCAATGAATGCCCATTACATGCCCTGTAACTTCAACAGAGACGACAGCTTTGTAAGTGCATGCTTTTAAAGCTTGAGTGTGGTTACCCACTCCTGTACTCCTGACTTGAGGGGTGGAGTGGGCAAGGCAGGAGGGTGGGCCAGGAACTCAAGGTCACTCTCAGCTACATGGCAAACGTGGGACAATCCCAAGGTACACAAGACCCTGTCTAAAAATAAATAAAGGTTATTAAAGTACCCTGCTTCTTGTTTCTTTGAAAATGGAATCTTAAGCCAGCTGCTGATTTTATTCATTTTTGCCCAGGACAGAGGATAGATGGAGAACAGACTTTCAGATAGCCAGGGATTGGTTAGTTACTGATGTAACGCCTCTTCCGGCAACACCCACTTGTTGGGTTCTGTGTGAACAAAGCCAGGGCTCTCGTCGAGCTGGATGATGGTACTGTGACCTGTTTGGGTGGCTTTCTCATTATGGGAGCCATGATTTTCTGCACGGTAGTCTCCACGATGCATCCTTGGCACTGGAGCACGCTCAGAAAGAGAGCTGTTTGACAAATACGTTCACTACTCATCCAACCCCTTACCCATCCTCAAAGAGACCATCACACCCTCTAGCACCTACCCGGAAGTGGCCCCTACTCCTTAAATCTTGTCCTTCCTACCAGGTGGCAGACTTGTATCACCAACAGATTTTTTTTTTTTCATGATTTTTTAAAAGGTGTTTGGGTGTTTTGCCTGCATCTATGTATGTGCCTGGTGCCCACGGAGGCCAGAAGAGTGTATTGGGTGCCCTGGAACTGGAGTTACAGGAGCTGTCACGTGAGTGCTGGGAATTAAACTCAGGACCTCAGGAAGAGCAGCCAGTGTTCTTTTTTTTCTTCAGTTTTTATCAATTTTTTTCTTTTTTTCTTTTTTTATTAGATGTTTTCTTTATTTACAGTATCTCCTTTCCCAGGTTCCCCTCCAAAAAAGAAAAGAAAAAAATGAAATAAAAAACCCCAAAACTAAAACAAACCCCTGTTCCCTCCCCCCACTCCCCTACCCCCCCTCACCACCTCACCCCCTCCTGCTTACTGGTCCTGGCATCAGCCATTGTTCTTAACCGCTGAGCCATCTCACTAGCCCTGTCAAACAGATTCTTAAGACCACTGATAATACCTTCCCTGTAGAACTTGGGATCAATAGCCAGCAAGTCACAACTTTGGCCTGAAATAGCTTCGAATTAGATTTTGGAGATGGTTTCCATTCCAGCATTATCAATGACCTAACTTGAACCCAGTTCTGTGCAGTAGGGAGGTTGAAAACTTCCCCTTCCTACTCATTCGTATACGTGTCAAACTGTCTCTGGAGTAATGATTCCTTCAAGTTATTGTCTCTGTTTTTTTATGGTCCCTCTTCATTTCCCGTATAGTAGGAAAGAAAAATTGATGTTACCAATTCAGGCAAGCTTCTCCACACAGGAGGCTGACCTCTCTCTACCCTCAAAGGCTACTGAATCACATGGGAATTTACTGCCCAGCTAACACAGGGACACTTGGAACAAATGGAATGTGCTCTGACAGCAGTATAATTTTTAATTGGGGCATGCTTCTTGCAAGGGATGAGAGTGTTGCCTCCCCCACCAAGAGGCCCTTCTGACACCCCGTTCTCTCCCCGTGGATTATTCTACCTGTTTGCCATTCCTTCTGGCACATACTCATCTCTAAGGTTCTACTGAAGGCATGCAGGCTCTGTGAGAGGCTTTCTTAGTCACCGAGCATGGTACCCGACTCAGAAGGCTTCCAGTGAAGGATGGGCTGTTTGGGGCACTATGTCCTCACCACTGGCTATGACATGCAGGACCTATCGGGAATCTGTGGGCTGCTTGCCTGGGGTTATGGATGGCTGTCCTCCAGGGCACACTACATGGTGAACTTTTCCCCCTAAAGCCCAGAAGAGTGAACCTTAGGCTAAATTTTACCACTTTGTTTTCATTTGTGGCTATTTCAATTAAATTATCTCAAGGCACAGAAAATTTTCCTGCAGAGAAGCTCGGCAGAGTGCATAACGTCACACAACATGGAGCAATTTGGGAATTACTCTCCACTCTGCTATCTAAGATCTAATGTCTCGAACCCATGGCAGTCCTGATTATGTCTTGTTCCGAATTCTGGCTCATAGGCCATTCAGAGCTTTCCTGAAACTATCCATTTCATAAAGATATGCCCTGAGACCCTTTGTATGTTTAGCCCGTGTCCTAGCTGAGTTTCTCTGTTGCTAGGATAAAACACAGACCGAGAAAAACTTGGCTTGTTTGGCTTACGTTTTCACTTGACAGTCCATCTCCTCAGGGGAAGTTGGGACATGAACTGAGGTAGGACCAGAGGCAGAAGCAATGCAAGAAAGCTGGTTACCTGTTTATTGGTTTGGTTTTCATGGTTTGCTCAGCTGCCTTTTTAAAAATTATTATTTAGATGATGAGAGTGGCTCAAAGTAGGCTGGGCCCTCCCACATTAATCAAGAAAATGTCCCGTAGCTATGTCCACAGACCAATCTGACATAGGCAACTATTCTTCAATTGAGATATAGCATATTCTCAAGTTACTCTAGCCTGTGTTAATATTCAAGAATTAATCAGCACACCCTGCCTTGTAGAACTTTTGTTGCTTTTATGGAAATTCTCATGTCAGTCCAGGATCTCTACCAAGTCTATTCTCAGGAAAACTGTTTCTGTGTTTGTAGGTCTGCTTTTGTCTTGTTTTCCCATGTGGCTCACCGACCTCCCTCGCTGGCTGGTCATGCTTGCTTGTTTGGGTCTGTAACTGTGTGTCTTTTCAATCTGAACACCACCTGTCTTTTCTGCATCGAACAGAAAACCCTTGCTCAGGAGAGGATCGGAGTACCTAAGTATCCCACCGATATCATCGAAGCCACCCTGAAATTGCCATTTGAATCTGTGGCACTGAAGACTTGACATCCTTAGGGAATGTTTGCACCATTATGGTGAACTAAGATGTGCCAGGCTTTCTTCTCACTCCAAATCTCTAGAATTGTTAAATTGAAAAGTGTGTGCATGCATGTATGCGTGCAGGTGTGTGTGTGTTTGTGCATGAATGTGTGTGTGTGTGTGTGTGTGTATGTGTGCGTTTAACACACAAGTGACCTATAAAAGAAGATCAGTTCTTGAGGCATCAATTCTGGAAGCATAAACATGGAATAAATCTGGTGAATTAGATAGATCAACACATGATACACAGGAGAAAATTGGATACCTAAAAGGGTGAGACAGAAATCAAACAGGAGAGAGTGGCTTATGAGGGTAGCAGGAAACCTGTGATAACTTCCAGGCTAGAGACCTGACTCAAGGAAACTATGGGTATGGGAAGGTAAAGCTGAACACAAGAGTACACCCACACCCCAAGGTCCAACTAGTACATAGTGATGAGTGGTGTCTGCTGCCCCTTCCACAGGCTTCCAGAAGAGCCTGGAAGACACACTGAAGGTCACCGGTCTTCTCTCCCTTACAAAGTGGGCAAGTAGAAGCAGCCCATGGGAATCTCCAGCACAAAGTAATCATATAATGAGGAATCCCCACACATTTGATTAAAGCCAAGAGAAAAGCTCTGAGGTGAGGACACAGATTTACTGATCCATTAGCTTAAGGCCACAGAACTCAGAGTTCAGCATCAGAGACACTACAGCAGGTACTGCATCTATAGGACTCTAGCAGTGGACATTGCTAATGTCTTTGAAGTAAAATGTCTGAACTGGTAGATTGAAAATCCTAATAACTGGCAAGACAGGAAATCAAAAATATAGTACAAAGAGAAATAGAAATAGGAGCAGAAGGCCCGATATTTGGGGGGTATTCCAGAAAGAAAAACAAGCAGGGTAGAGAAGGTGGCAGCATTTGAAGAAATAGTCATCAAAAATTTCCCAGAATTGAAAAGGACCGTAATTCTTTACAGATCTTCCGGTAGGCCCACCCTTGGCTTAGGCAGGGGTATTGTGGTCCTCTGAAGTCAGGAGAGATGGTGGAGGATCCAGCTCAGGCTCGACTGATGAGGTATAAACTAAATTATGCAGAAACTGAAAAACAAATTTTGTATGGTTAGCATAGAGTTCTGGGAACCAGAGAGAGAGAGAGAGAGAGAGAGAGAGAGAGAGAGAGA
>NW_022196906.1:48239117-48244335 GCF_008632895.1 Mastomys coucha | reverse complement strand
AGAGAGAGAGAGAGAGAGAGAAAGAGAGAGGAGAGAGAGAGAGAATATTTACTTAGTGTGTCTGAGGCTTCATGTTTGATCTCTGGCATCACCAAAAAGGGTTAAAACTATGACCCAGAAAAATGAAGTGTGGGTAGGCATAGGTGGAGGTGTGCACTCTGGGCAAATGTCAATGATTCCATATTGTGTTCAGGTTACTCCAGTGCTTCCTGGTTATCCTCATAGCACCAGCGAGAAGCTCGAGGAATCAGAGTAGGCAACTTGGAGACTGCCATATTCTGCAGGTCCTCCTAGGTTCCCAAGTGAGGCATGGTGACCTATCCCAAAGTCCCCATCTCTATAGTGGCCACTAAGGACACAACTCCAGCCTGGAAATTGTTTCTTCTGGCCAGCCCCAGATCTGTCCACTATCTCCTATGCTCTCCTTGAAGACTGAGGACAAATATTATTCTTAATTTATTTTTTGGTTTGTGTGCATGGATATTTTGCCTGTATGGATATCTCTGTGTGTGTGCCTGGTGCCCAAGGAACTCAGAAAAGGGCTTCAGATCCCTGGAACTGAAGTCAGAGCTGATAGTGAGCCACCACGTGGGTGCTGAGAACTGAACCCCAAACCTCTGCAAGAGAAACAGATGCTTTTAACCCCTGAGGCCCCCTACTATCAGCCTTTACGAACCTCTTCTCTATGTGCCAGGTGATCTGCCTTTATGCACCCATGACCCAGGCACTCTGACAAGGCTTTATCTAATTTCTTCCTTGAGGTAACCATATCAGGGGACATCGTTTTCTCCCTGGTTTTTCTTTTCTGAGGAAGAAACTAAGGCAAAGCATGAGACAGAGGACGTACTTGAACACACAGAGGTTAGTGGTTATGGAGGGGAACAAGAGCAGCCATGGGCTCTCTGTCATTTCTTTTTTCCATTTTCTCAGCTACATATGCCTTTACCCTAATTTGATAACCTCAAAAATAATGCCCTTGGGGCTGGAGAGAAGGCTCAGAGGTTAAGAGCACTGGCTGCTTTTCCAGAGGTCCTGAGTTCAATTCCCAGCAACCATCTCGCAGCTCACAACCATCTATAATGAGATATAGTGACCTCTTCTGGCATGTTGGCATACATGCAGGCAGAACGCTGTATACATAACAAAGAAATCTTAAAACAAACAAGCAAAACAACAACAAAACACCCCTGGCTATCTACTCTCAAGGCTGTGCCCCACCCTTACAGGAGTTTGACTTTTTCCCTATTGTCCACACTTGCTTATTCTATCCAACTGGGCACTTACACAACCTGACTTTTATCGTATTTGTAGAGGTGATATTATCTTGACTAAATTCATCAAGAGCACAATTTTTCTGTATGCTCATACTCTAGAATACTGTCTAGGATGTAATTGGCTAGTTATTCTTCGAGTGAAGACAACAGTCTGAGCAAACACAGGCATTCCAGGAGCTGGGCTCTTCTGTGGAAGAAAAAAATTGAGGACACTTATCTTTGACACTCCTCAGGGATAAGTGTAGCCCTGAGGCAGTGACAGACTGTGATGGATCGCAGGGTCACAGGTGGGGTCTCTAGGTTTTAGACATGTCCCGTACCCTATCTTCAAGTCATTTTACTGGCCACGTGGGTCAAACAATCTGGAACCTTATCATCAAACCTTCACCCGCATATTTGGGATCCAGTTAAAATGAGCAATCTCCAAGGAAATTTCACTTACGTACAAATTGGAAGCCATACTCAGTTGGTCAGTGGGGGTGGTTTGGATCTGCAAAGAGCCTCTAGGACATTGGACATTTGAGGCTGAAAGGAAACAAAGCAACACAAAAACACACCTGTGCTGAGCTGTTCATTGGAGGTCAGCTGAGAGGCCTCAGGGAGTTCAGAAATTTAGCATTGCGTTTGAACATTGCTTGTTGATTCCTGACTGTGTTCCTTCAGACAGCCTTCATTACAGCATCAGAATGGGCTGGGGGCCTTGAATGAGAATGGGAAGAGTTAAAGATGGCGGCCAAGTCTTCCTCACCCCAGCCTTCACCACCTCCAACTTCAGGTAACCTAGGCCCTCAGGTACCGCTGTCTGCTATACATCAGTAGTTCAGAAGGAAAGGAGGAGTGGGGATGGATGGAGCCAAGGCACCGAGAGGGGCTGTAGAAAATAGAGAACTAAGACACGGTTAAGCATTGTGGGTTTCTGAGTCTGTGAGAAGCCGTCCCATGGTCCAACCCCCACTGTTAAGAGATAAGGAAATGGAGGTCCGGGGAGGTTAAGTAACCTCAACACTTTGGGGGTCATTCAGTAGTTTCCTTGCCAGAGAGTGGCCCTGCTCCAGGACATCTCTGTGGCCTCACAGTTTGTTCATAAAACAACAGATAAGCTCACAAGGAAAGACCAGTAATGCTGCTGCTATCTGGCTGTTTGGGTGGTAGCTATGGGCCACTGTGCTATTGGAACTTGGCATTTGTAATCACAGATAGGACAAGGAAAACATTATTCTGGGGATATGTGAATGTATTAGAGGGGTTTTGTTTTATTTTCTTTTTTTCTTTTATACACCCGACCTAAAAAGCTTAAGATGTTAACCATTTATTCATCGACTTTGTTAACACTTATTGAGCATTCCTGGCTCCATGACAGCCTCTAAGGGGGCTAAGGACAGGAGAGTGAGATCTCACCAGGGAAGGAGCTGTGAAGCTATGATGGTGGTGTGTCAAGCACTGTATTGTAGAGGCGGCTGGCTACTTGGATTGGAGTAGGGTACATTAAAAGAGCCTATCATATTCAGGCTGAAGAGTAGAAGCGAGGCCATCTGTACTTCAGGGTGAAACTCAGGTGTGGGTGTGGATCTTGCCATAGAAACAGTATCTGGACCACCCCAAGAACCGAGTATTCTTTTGGGGACCCTCTACTGTTGCTGCTCAAGTCATGAGATCACACAACTTAACTTGTTGTGGAGAATTTAAAGACCAAGGAACGACAACCATTGCTGCAGGTGTGTGGCTTGCATGGTTCTTTACCCCGGGCCTCAGTACCCTTCGGTAGAGAACTGACTGACCTAGCCGGAGAATACGAGACTTGGGAAGTGAGTGGGCTCTTGGGGCTGGTTAATCACAGAGTTGAACTCAGGTCTTCTGGCCCCAACCAAATCCTCATAGTTTGATGCTGTCATTTCTGCCCTCCCTCCTTTAAGATTAAAAACCAAAAGTTGACTGAAAAATTTTGATGAGGCAGGCAATATAATATCCTTCCCTGGGGCAGGATTAGTAAGTTAAATATATGTGTATGTGTGTGTGTGTGTATATATATATAGTTTCAGTGTCAGAGGACTCCAATCAGATCTTAGGGGCCCTTATTAAGACTCTGATCCCCAAGTAATTACCAGCTTTGTAACACATTTGAAATGCCTTTAACTATCAAGGCCTGAAATGCTTATGGCCAGTCACTGCTGATTTCCATGGGCGAGAACATTAGGTGGACCACATTGGGAAGAAAGTGGGCCATACACAGAGAAATGAGGCACCATTGGGCACAGATAAAGGTGCAGCAAAAAGATGTCCCTGTCTTGGGCCTGGTGGAGGTGGATTGGGAAGCTGTCATGAAGAAGGGAGGACTTCAGTAAGCACCCAGCTCTCCTGCTGGGTACTGGGCCTCAAAGTTGAGGGAGAAAGGCCCCTGGTGCTTGCTGATGGGCACTGTGAGCTCACTAAAATGTGGCACCAGCAGCATGTGCCTCTCATGTACTGTCAGGTCTTCTGTGTGAGGACCTCACTGAGGTTTCCCAGTGTTACCCGCCCCTCTGCCTGAGCTTTTCTGCATGTCTAATCAGGAACTTGACCGGAACTACTCAGAGGGTGAGACGTTTGCCCTAAAATTGACTGAGGGCAACATATTGATCTGAATTTCCCTTGCAGGTTCTTATTTTCTCTCTCCTGCTACAAAACAAGTAGCTTCCTATTGGAACCTTGCTGAGAAGGATGGCCAGGACTCCCCTGTCAGGTGACAGAAAGCAAGTGGCAGGAGTGACTATGGATAGACTACCTCTACTTTTAAATGGCACTGAACAAGGGATCTTACTTTGCTGAGTCTCATGTCGAGGATTCATTTCTAAAGGGAAAGGTTACTATACCTCAGGATTTTTCCATCTCTAGTAACCCAGCGTTTCCTCATTGTTGATCTAAGCCTGTGGCTATAGCTATGGCTATGTGGCCACGGCTCTGCCAAGATGACCTTGCTGGAAACTTTTGGCTTTTTGTCTTACCACCTTTATCTCTAGAAAACGAACTAGATGTAACATCTTGCTCCTTTTTTTTTCTTTTAAAAATATTTTCATATATTTTTCATATATACATATATGTAAATGAAAATATATATAATGAGTATTTAATGATACACTTTGATCATTCCTCTTTGTTATCACTTATGGTCCCCCCTCTCTCCAGGCAAGCCTCTTCATAAGTCTTGTGTGTGTGTGTTCATTCCACTTCATTCGACTAGGGTTGCTACTCAGACAAGGGTAACTAAACACTGCCACATCACTAAGGGACATGAGACCTCCTCCCCAGCAACCGTTAACTACCTTGATCCTTACTGTTTTGCTTTATTTTATGAAAGCCTCTGAGGCTTTTTCTATGATACCTTCCTAGTCAAAGGCGAGAGTGCCCCGGGACCAGGAGGAGGAAAAAGGAACTCTTGCAGGTAAAGTGTTTATAGGCCAGTGAGGAACTGGGCTGTGAGTGGAGGTCACTAATGAGACCAGTGAGGATGAGTCTGAAACCTTTGCAGGCAAGTAGAAGCAAGAAGAATTTTTTACCAGGGTATAAGCGAAACGGAACCAGAAAACTATCCAGCCTTAAGTGTGTCTGACAAAACGTTGGGGAAAGCCGGGTAGGAATGCCCGCGGGTTACCCTGGGGAAAGAAGGTATGGACAGTGCTATGAAATACAATAGGGAGCGAGGCTACTTTTCACAGCCCATGCCAAGGTGTGCCCCTGAGTAGTTACACCATGCAAATAGACCTGGTGTGAAAGGTTTACTGGGGGTAAGGGAGAGGAGTGAGGACCTGGGGAAGAGGATAAAGGTAGGTGAGAGCAGAGCCATGAGGGTAGAGAAAACGAGGAGGGAGCAGAGAGAGAGGGAAGAGAGGGGAGGGGGAGGAGAAAGAAGAGGGAGAAGGAGAGGACTCCAAGGACAGAGAGAGAGAGAGAGAGAGAGAGAGAGAGAG
>NW_022196906.1:48223275-48239107 GCF_008632895.1 Mastomys coucha | reverse complement strand
AGAGAGAGAGAGAGAGAGAGGCCCGGGTATGGTTCTGGAAGTGAAATATACTTGCAAAGGAGAGAGACACACATTCCTGTCTTTGTAGGAACTTAAATTTAAGCAGACGAGGAAACGGAAGGAAAGCTACAAATTTTAATCAGTTAGTACTCTAGTTTACTTTAAAGAGATTTGAGCAGTTTTTAAGTAAAACATCTAAATATGAAGGCTAAGTAGAAATAAACGATTTTTATTATTCTCGACATCTTCTCTACAGATAAAGTGAATTTCACAGAGCTGATCTTAGGAATGTCAGCTTACCTTCTGGTTGCCAAGCATGACTGAACAACACCAATGATTAGACCCCATAATGTGGTTCTTTAAAGGTTATGACATTTAACCCAGCTACTGAACCTGAGGGAAGGCTGCAAGTAGACTGGAGTGGGCACGGCACTCATAGATATGTTGTTTGGTATTGTACCTGGTAGTTTTAGATGAAGCTTGTGCTACTCCATGGTGTGTGGCTACATCTCCCTCAACATGCATGTCACCTGCTCAGCCCCTGAAGGCTCTGAAACTTGGAGCCATCCAGAGAAGATTGACTGTCCTCCCAGGAATTCTCAGATTTTTTTTTCTTTTTTTCTTTTTTCTTTCTTTCTTTCTTTCTTTTTTTTTTTTTTTTTTTTTTTTTTTTTTTTTTTTTTTTAGATATTTTCTTTATTTACATTTCAAATGTTATCCCCTTTCCTGGTTTCCCCTCCGAAAAAAAATTCTTATTCCCTACCCACTTCCCCTGCTCATCAACTCACCCTTTCCTGCTTCCTGGCCCTGGCATTCCCCTACACTGGGACATAGAGCCTTCACAGGACCAAGGGCCTCTCCTCCCACTGATGACCAACTAGGCCATCCTCTGCTACATATGTGGTTGGAGCCATGAGTCCCTCCATGTGTACTCTTTGGTTGATGGTTTAGTCCCTGGGAGCTCTGGGGGGTACTGGTTAGTTCATATTGTTGTTTGTCCTTAGGGGCTGCAAACCCTTCAGCTCCTTGGGTCCTTTCTCTAGCTCATGGGAGCTTTGAAAAACAAATAGAATACTAGAGAATCTAGAAGGAAAATATGAATTACATTCAGCTGACTGCTTTGAGTACCTTGTCATCAAGAATTGAGCAGAAGGTACAGTGAGCGGCTCTTGTAAGTTAATTCATGGCTAGCCCACTGTATTTTCTCACAGAGGGATCTTTGATCCTCTGGGCCTTAGGTCTGGGCTTGAGTACCAGAAAATGGGCAAGTGTAAGAGTAGAAAAACAAACTACTCCCCTCTTTCCCTTGAGAAGGCATGGCTGGGTCCCATCAACCTCTGGAGCATTGCTAGGTCCCACCAACCCCCTGCACCATGGCTGGGGTCCCATAAACCCCTGGGGCATGGTTGAGTCCCAGCAACCACCGGGGCACTAGAAGTTCAATCTCTCCCAGCCAGAGCAGGTGGAGGTTGAAGTGGTAGGAAAGACAAGGAGTATGGAAAGAAGCTGGATAGGGCCAGGGTGACTGTTGTACAAGTAGAGAATTAAGGACTTCAGGTCTTACCCACTAAAGGTACCAGAAAAGGGGCTCCATATTCCCTTGGGTAGGGAGGGTGTGTCCTCAAGGACATAGGCCCATGAGGGAAGCTATAGGAAATGTCTGATTCATGCTGAATTGGTCTGTCCCCAGGATGCTGGCAGTGATCCCAGCCAGACCCTCAGCATTGCTGAACCCTGAGAAGGGCAGCAATGCCAGCCCAAGGATACTCTGTGGATTGAGGAAGTTCTATGAACATTATGAACTTATGGATAAATCTGGTTTTGAAACACAAAAAATTTGCTTTTCTGGACACATCATAATTCTTCATTAAACATTTCTATACTGATTAAAAAGTAAGACATGGGCCAGAAGGACAAAGCAATAAAGGAGAACACCTTTATTTAGGTTCAGAACATTTTTGGGAAATAACTTGCTGTGACTAGCCATAGGGAGGCTATGATAGGAGGAATAACTGGTTAGAGAGATGGGGAAGGGAGGGTGAGTGGCACCAAGATTCTGAAGCCAATACAAGAAGGCTTTGGTCTGGAGAGGCTTGACAAATTTATATTTAACATAACTGTGGAGTCCTGGTAAGGCATCTAAGTGGCTGTGCCTTAGATAGAGAGAGGTGGATTGTAGCTGTCCAGCAACCACAAATACGAATGGGTTTTCTGGAATGGGGTCAAGGACCTGGAAAGCCATTTTGTGTTACCAGAACCACGTGGAAGATTCGTAAAAATTAGCCAAAACACAGATGTGTTTAATCAGCCATCTTTTCATTCAATTCTCATTGTTACAAGCCAACAGGTAGAATAAATAAGGCAAAGCCCCTCCCACAAGTTCATCAGCCACTTGGCCCAATCAGCAACTTCTTCTTCAGTTTCAAGAAGTGGGACTTCCAGCATAACTGGAACTTGGAGAGAGATGTGGCAATTAGCAGGAGGTGGGCAGAGAGGTGTGGTTATCAGAGGCAGGCAGGATCTGAAGAATCAGCCCTCAGGCAGTGGGGTTACAATTCCTCCCTTTTTATTAGAAAACAGCAGGTCAAAGGCATACTCAAACGGCACAATCTTGCATGGTAATTCCTATGGTGTTTGAAGGTTATAATCTGTGGACAATATTCTACTGAACGGCATCTTACCCGTCATCAAGGTCACGTGCAGCTCATTTGATACTGCAAACTGGGCTTATTATGTGCGTATTTGAAAAAAACACAGCCACTTGGCACATGCCTCTGTCTTAGGTTGATACCACCAGAGACATAGCCAAAGAGACAGATTTTCATATGCACCTCATCCATGCCTATAATGTCAAGACATGCCTTTATCGCCTGCAAAGTCCAGGAACTGCCATAGTCACTCTGGAGTCCACTTTTCCTGAAGTCCACGTAAAACAACGTTGGTGTGCTGATGGGCAGCTGGGCGTAGACACCTAATTGAGTTGCGAAATAGTAGCTCCCAAGCTAGGAACCTTTTCAATACCTTTGCCTTTAATAACCCTTCGATTCAGTTGTCAATAAGTAACTTTCATGTTAGAAGCTCTGATATTGAGCTAAAGTGTCTGGGCGCTCTGAGACTGAGCTTGCTTCTTAGATAAAGAGGGCTCCAGGAATGAGCTTACTTTTTAGACAAAGAAGGCTCTGAGAGTGAGTGAATTTTGATTGTCTTTGTACTCTGGGAATGAGTTTGCTTGAGATTAAAAACTCAAAAGTTTAAAAGTAACGTTAACTTGAAAATGTCGCAGGCACTTTAATTGCAAATTAGCAACATTTAGCCCCAAGACTTAGCCTCTAGGTATAGAGGGAAGCTGCTGTTGACTCTTAGAAAAAGGTGGAGTCCATTTTAGCCAAGCAAGCATTGCTGGCCAGTAAAAATGTTCAACCAAAATTCTTGGCAATAAAAACATGCTTATAAAAAGACCTTGTGTCTGTATCCACTTGACAAATTAATGTATTAGGCCACCATTGTGTACCAACACAAATGGAGCCCCTTACCCAGATAAAGGTGAGGTTTAAGAATAAATGTGTTAGTAAGTGGAGTGACATGCCATTCCATCATGGCATAAAAACTGAAAATGCATGGATGTCAATGGCGATCCACAGCAGACTGACCTTTAGCATCAGACTACAAAATTATATATATACATAAATATATTTCATATACATATATATATTTCAAGACAAGCAAAAGGCAACATTTCTTTAAAAACAAGTAAAAAGCGAGGCATGCCTTAAAAGTGGCAAAAAATGAAATATTATTTAACATAATTAAAACAAAACATGCTTTTTTTAAAAACAAGCGAAAAACAAGATGCTTTTGGAGGTAACGTTGGAGTACAGTGCAATGCATATTCCCCCTCCTTTTAATATTTAAATATCAAATTCTCAAATTGTGAAGTGCACATTGAGCAAATGTTGTCTCTGAGAATTATACATATTTTCAGAAACATGAGTAACATTAAATTGTTGACAGAATGTCTTAAATGCTTGACTATAATAGTCAGTTCCATAATCTGTTTTAATCTGATTGGGAACTTTAAATATAGACATATAGTATAGACAATAACCAATTAATATTTCATTTATGTTAAGGCAATAGTAACTTGAAAGCCTGAGAAGGAATTAATAGTCACATGTGTATATTTTACTCTTAATTTAAAATCAAAATTATATTTTAAAAATGTCTAGATATCATAAGTAATAGAGAGCTCAGATATATATATGTAGCCATATATCAATATATAAGATAAGGCTTAATCTTAACACTAGTAATAAATAGAAAATACAGCATACAATTTGATTATTTGTGCTGACATAGGGAGAAAATCATGAGATTAAAACATGTGACTTACATATAAAATTTTTCATTAAAAGGGTAAAAGAGATAATATATTGCTACGGGGTGTATACATAAGTCTATTAAGAAATATAAAGGTATGTAAATAAATGAATTAAAACAATTTGTTTACTTTGGAGAAATATCAATTTCTGTCTAAAAATCTTTATTAAGCAATAAGCCAAATATCAACTAATATTTTGCAATAACCAATTTAATTGCTCCTTGAATAAATAGATGTCTCTTCAGGTTTTAACGGATGAAAAATGTTTTTAAACATTTTTTCTAAAATATCTAAATGAATTCATCATACAATTTTTCATCAATATATAACAGCTTCATAATAGGATATTAAACTTCACATAGAATATGAGAGAAGTTATAGAGAAGTTGCATTTATATTAATGCTCTCTTTTGCCAAAGAACAGCTGTGGGCAGAAAACTAAACATGATTGTAACTGAGCACAATTGACAACAAGTGATAAACCCTTTTCGATATTATAAGGCTATTTGTCTCACCAGTCAATTTTTATCAGAGGATTAAGTGGTGAGCCTAAGATGAGGTCTTAGCTAAAAGTAACCTGAAATAAGCAAAATATTTTTTCTTTTTGATGTATCTGAGGCTTTAATAGTTAGCTTACACTGAGAAATTCAAAGTCCTAGCCTCCTGTACTGAGCAGAGACAAGGAAATTATATTTAAGACTTTTAGCCATTTTCAAAGGCAACATTATTTAATGAAAACAGATATGTTAGAAATAACATCTTTAAAATTACTAGGATGTAGAGGGAAAAACAACCTTAAATATTTAATAACTCTACATGAAATTAGCAAGTCAGACTGCAATGTTTCCATAAGTTCCATGATCTCATTGACTCTCCATGAGTCTCAAGTTTTAAATTACTTTGAACTATATCTGGATAGACCTGTAATAATGTTGTTTATTCCTGACCTTTTCAAGCTTAAAATATATTTTATAACCTTGGTACTGTAAAAGCATTGCTAGTAACGAAAAGAAACTCCACTTGGGTGTCTCTGAACAGTTTTCAGGGCACAAACCTTTTTGAAACAGTTTATCAAGAACCTGTTTGACACCAAATAAATTTTCACTTATATCTCCTTTCCAAATTAAAATCTTGTTTCTACCACTCTTATCTAATTAAGTTTGTATACAAGGATGGCCCATACTGACCACAGCCACTTTTTAACTTTTACTACCTTTGTCTAAATTTTTTAAGTAATATTAAGCCATAACTATAACTTTTAGAGGGTAAAGCCCAATTATAAACAATTTATACTCTTTAAAATCAATATTAAGAAACATTATATTCACTCTACAAAACCTTTAAGTGTCTCCCTGTTTTAGAATTGTAGTTAGCCACCCTGGGTTATTGTGAGAATGCCTCATAGAGAAGCACATCTAGTCATTTAGAAATGACAAGGTGAGTGGTATATGGCAGGGTGCTTACCTATAGTCCCAATTCCTGGGAGGCCATGGCAGGACTGTCTCAGGTTTGAGACCAGCCTAGGCTACACAAATGAATGCCAGGCCAGAGATGTGCATGCCTGTAATCCCAGCACTTAGGAAGAAGAGTTTAATGTCAGTTGAGCTGTGTACAGAGACCCTGTCTCAAAGCAGGAAGCAAACAAAAACGTGCCAAGGTGAGACTGACTTATTTTTGGACTAGAGTTAAGTTACTGCTTATAACTTGTTTGGTTCCCAGTTAAGAAGAAACAAGCTGTTCTGTTTACAAATGATGTAATACGTAGACACGTGTTGGCCACCTTTGGACTTCTGTTATTGATCTCTAACTTTGAACGGCCTGGTGTGGCCTGCCCCAGCTACCCTGTGAGAAGACCTGTGAGAATCACTGGCTTGTAATTTACTTTTATGACCACTAGATGGCGCTAAGTGGTCGCAAAACTTTAGGTAATACTGGCGCTCTGCGAGGTTGTGGCGGGACTAGACTCGCACACGCCTTTGCCACCGGCTCCAGCCCGTGCCTGGCTGCTGTGCTGGGCAGTTGCTGTGCCAGCCACCAACATCGTGATCGACCAGGCCGCCAGGCCAGGACGGCTGTAAATCGGACGTGGCCCGCTCCCCATGGTGCCGCCTGGGCAGGTGAGGTGGCTGGCCGGGATCAGTTGGCACGGAGTCGGAGTCGTTGCAGGACTCTGGGCTCATCTGCCGCCTGCCGTGAGCACAAAACAAGGCGAACCACCAGCCGCACTGCGCTGCAAACACAGCTTTCTCGATGTGAGATCTCATGGCGGTCCCAGAGAGCCTCTGTCACTGGCGACTGTGTGGGTTTGGCTCTGCTGCCAGCTCGGCCAGCTGTGTGTGCGCGCATCCATGAATGGCGGTCGAAACAAAACGGCATAGTTGCCTCAGTGTGGAACCCAACACCACCAACCCTGTATGAGCAAGTTTTAGTTCCTGTGACTCCGTGGATTGGTTCTTAGCAGTGCCTCTGAAATGCTGCGGCTGTGGACCTTTTAAACCGGACGTGGCCTGCTCTCCCGGGGGCCACACCCCCTCACGGAACTCCCAAACACTGATGCACAGCCCCTCGGTCAAGAGGGTCAAGAGCACCGTTAGCCCAAAACGCCCAAGTAACAGCAGGGTCCCTCTGTCGATTCCCAGCGGAGCTGATATCTTGGGGTAGCAAGCAAAGGAAAGCAGGCTCCCGGGAGCTTGGTCAGGGTGGAAAGCCGAGTGCTCTGCTGTGAGCGGGCGGGGCCTCCGCTGCCATTATGCCCACGTGTAAAGACAAAGACGCAAGACAATCGTATTCATTCATTAAGACAAGACAGGACACATGAACGAACTTACATAACATAGAATTAAAAACCAGGAGTTTCCCCTGAAAGAAACACAGGGAGAGTGGAACTGGGCAAGGCCCCCAGCCTGCGCAAAAAAAAAAAAAAAAAAAAAAAAAAAAAAAAAAAAAAAAAAAAAACCACCTCCTGGGAGGTCCTGTTCGCCCTCCAAACCCGGAGCCTACTAGGGGAAAAGGCTGTCTCCATTTCCCCGGAGTTAGTTAGCCTTCCATAACCCCGCAGCCTAATCACTTACTGTGAGACGTGGCTACATCCATGTTCTTATTCCTTTCTTTTTAAACTTTGCCCTGAGACACCACTGCCAAGCCAGCATGGCCTCAACTTATCCCGGCAACCTGTCGTCCTATCTATATATTTTAAGAGACCTCTGTTTAGATAGCAGCAGTAGCTGTCCAGCAGTCACAAATATGAATGCGTTCTCTGGAATGGGGTCAAGGACCTGGAAAGCCATTTTGTGTTACCTGAATCACATGGAAGATTCGTAAAAATTAGCCAAAACACAGATGTGTTTAATCAGCCATCTTTCATTCAATTTTCATTGTTACAAGCCAACAAGTAGAATAAATAAGGCAAAGTCCCTCCCACAAGTTCGTCAGCCACCTGGCCCAATCAGCAACTTCTTCAGTTTCAGGAGGTGGGACTTCCAGCATAACTGGAACTTGGAGAGAGGCGTGGCAATTAGCAGGAGGTGGGCAGAGAGGTGTGGTTATCAGAGGCAGGCGGGTTCTGAAGAATCATCGCATACAATGGATGGGATGGGGCCAAGGAGGGACTGGAGGAAATTCCCACAAAGGCCATAGCGCAGACCTGAGGAGGAGTGGGAACCAAAAGGAAAACTTGTTGCAAGTCAACACAGAAGGTGTGGAGACAGGGAGGGAAAGCTTGTTTCAGGTCTTAGCACAGACAGAGGAGCCCTACAAAATTAAGTGCCACACAGTGAGATCAAGAAGAGGCAGGGTCTTGGGCGAAGACCAGTTGTTTTTCCAGAGGACGTAAGTTTGGTTTCCAATTCCCTTGTTGAGCAGAAGTGTCTGTGACTCCAGCTCCAGGGAACTCTAATGGTGTCTCCCCTGGCCTCCAAGGGCACCTGCACTCACGTCATAGCCACATACACATAATTAAAAAAACAACTTAAAAAGAGGATGAAGGCGGGCATCAGTGGTGTGGTGAAGTAGAGACTAGGAAACTTGTCCAAAGAGAAGCAGTGGGCACAGGTCATTTGTTGGAAAGCAAAAGAAGCCAGCAAGTCAAGAAGAGAGAAGGGTTGCGGGTGGGGAAAAAAGAGTGAGGAGAAGCTGGCATTGTGGAAATCCTGAGAGTGAACTTCAGGAAGTAGGAAGAGTGAAAAGTGTAGTGAGGGCACAGAGGGAACCTCCAAGTCAGAAAGGTTGGTGTTCATGGCTCACTCTGACACAAGCTTCATTGTCCAGCACTCAGGAGAGCGAAGTAAGAGGAGCATGTTCTCAGGGCCAGCATAAATTACACAGGGATGCATGGTCTCAAAACACAAAAAACAAAAACAAAACAAACAAACAAACAAACAAAACCAAGAAAGATGGAGGTATAGCACTGAGTATATTCTAGAAGGTTATTGTGACTATTGTACCAGAGTGTTCATACACCATTTGATGGGACATCCCAGAAGAGAGATTTGCCATCGCTTTAGCCAAGAGGTCATATCAGGGGACCATTTTGTAAAACTGGGAGGAAAATATAGAATTTAAAAAGTTATTCCCATTGACTCATGCCTTTTGGACACATACTAACTGCTGTGTATCAGACATATCTCCTTGCTCATCCAGGATGCTGGGTAAATGGGTGTCCCCTGGTCCCCAGCTTCTCTTTGGGCCCCTTCTGCCGTGCATTTTCTGTTAGCTCATTTTTTTCCTTATGTTCTCCTCTTTTCTGTCATTCAATCTTGGTGTCCCTTGAGACCATTCTCAGTTTGAATGGCTTCATTGAATGGTGCTTTCCACAGCCCAGGGGTTAATTTCCACCTACATATTTTACTGCTGTCTTCTGCTCAGAGCTGCCTCTGAGCCCCTAGACATTAGCATCTGCTTGTCTGAACAGTTCCTGGAACTCATAGTGCTTCCGTCTCAGAGAATGGCACCACAATCCCTTAATGTAGAAATTTCCAGTCTGGGAGCTTAGGGATGGTTCCTAACACTCTTGTTGACCCTGTTTCAGCAAATTTACCAAATGTCTCTTGACCCATCTGCTGGTCAGCTTTGGCCTCCTTGAACCCACAGCTCTCCGACCAGCCCTCCTCCTGTCTACAGAACTGTGGAAGATAACCAGTGCATCTCTTTTTTAACCTCAACACCCACTACCTCTGTGATACTCTTTCTTCTGCGGCCAGAGTGTTTGAACATTTCTGCAGATGTGATCTTATTGACTTCCATTATTGTCCTTTGATGTACAGGACAGTCCTTCAAGTCAAACTGCCACCATCTTCATGAGTTGAACTGTGCTCACTTGCAAAAGATCATCACGGCTGGGCCTGTTGATGACATGTCCTCATACAAGGAGGGGTGGGAGGGTCATGGGATCTGCATGTTCGTATCCAGCCGCTCCTCCTAACCAGTTGCATGCAATTCTGCTCTGATTGCACATAAAGTTAGGGAGGGGCTGGACTATATAAAGTGGGAAGGACTGAGGCAGGGTTTCATGTATGTGTCAATAGTCATGCGTGGTGCAGACTCTCCAGTGTGGGAACTTTTAGACCACCTGTGCTCTGGCCTGTAACCTTTCACCCATATCTCTGTAAGAAAGTCCAATGGACTCATTGGCTTTCCAGAGTGAGCTGCAGTGGAATCACGCCTCGGTTTGTCTTTAGGACCTCTGATGAGGTGATAGTTGTTTCTATATTTTCCAAGGAACGAATTTTGGTGACACCCTTCATTTCTTCTCATTTTACACTTAGTTAGCTTCTCATTTCTCATAGTAAAAATTCCAGCATCTTTACCACAACCACAATCTATATGAGTGTGCCAGGCCCAGTGTGCTCCACATACCTCCCTCTTTTGGAGCTCTAGGTACTTAGCCTTCTCTGTGTCTCTGTGTCTCTGTGTCTCTGTGTTTCTCTGTCTCTGTCTGTCTGTCTGTCTGTCTGTCTGTCTGTCTCTCTCTCTCTCTCTCTCTCTCTCTCTCTGTGTGTGTTTTTCTCTCTAATTGAAACTGCCTCCAGTTTCACAGACTGGGTTCTTTTCCAGGAGGAGGGACAGGGACCTGAAAGAAAGTTCAAATTGCGAGAGAAATATTCAAATATTCAAGCCAAATTCAAGGTTCAACTTTACTCGGGGGTGGGGCAGGGCCTTTATAGTAACATTGAAAATCTCTGGGTTCCAAGCTGTAATGTAAACACTGCAGTTTTGGTCGGGCACCAAAGTCCTAGGAACTAGCAAGCCTTCAGGCAATGCTTGGTTTCTCATATCTCTATGGGTGGACTCTGAGGCAGCTACTTCTGAGAAGAGGTGACAGTCTGCAGAGAGCCATTGTTTAGCTCTCCAGGTGGGATAGTAGCTTTCTGGCGGAGGCTGGTCATGTGTCGGATGGCTGGGCTAAAGCAGGAGGTAACAGCTAATGTTTTTTTTTTCTTCTCAGCATCATGCTTTCCCATCCACCTCTACCATATCTTCCACTCTTCAGTCCCTTTCTTCTTAGAACAGAATGTTCTCCAGACAAAAGACTCTCTGCCCTCTCTATAAGTTGTCACTCACTCAAAAAACCATCAGATAAATGTTTTTATGTTTTCAAGATCCTCAACTCTAGGGAGTCAAGGTTACAAGTGTCTTGCTTCTAGTGGCAACCTTAGGACTCATTCTGCCCTGGGAAGAGCCCAACAAAAGGGCTACAGCTAGGGGGAACCAACATGACTAGGTTATGTTTTCAGGAATGAGGGACAGAAACGAGGGAGCCTGGGGAGAATGGAGAGAATGAAAAAGAGGGAGACTTGTTCTCATCCCTGAGGCCCAGAATCACCAGCTGGTTGCCCTAGTGGACAGACAGAAAGGCAGAATGTAGTAGTGGTGTGGTCTGATAACATCTTCATCCATTCCCTGCAGAGGCTTTAACTGGGGTGTCTAGGGATCCCTTCTGGCAATATGGGAACTAGGTCTGTGCCCTAACCCAAGGTTGTTAGGACACCAAAGTCATACTCTGTCCCTTCAGGTCTTGCCGTGAACCAAGCTGAGAACTTTGCATAGAGGCTTGGTGTTTTGTTAGCCTGATGTTGGCCAGGGCTTTGAGTGAAGGCATTAGACCTAAGGCGACAAGTTAGAGGGACAGTGAAGACTCAGGTAGTTATATTGCTCTTGAAGGCACTGAGCACTTGAAAGTTGTTCAAATGTATGTGTGTGCATGTGTGTGTGACTGGGTGCATGGAATGTTCAGGTGTGTGATGTGTGTGTGTGTGTGTGTGCTAGTACTTGAGCATGGGCTCACATGTTTGTGCATTTGTGTGTGAGCATGTGTGTTTTCCATGATGTGAACAATCATGTATTTTACTTGTGCTAGAGCATTGACAACAGACTAAAGATCTGATTCCTCCCAAGTCTAGCTTAGTGAGACAATGTGTTTACTAGTGTTATAGAAATACAGGTGACAAAAAGGCAGGTGCTTCACTGAAGACCCATCTCAGCATGGGGGAAGACTCACAGCTGTGACAGGATCAACTGGCAAGCATTTCCAGTGAAAAGAATTTCCTTACACTAACACTGGTTTCTCAGTTCTACAATGCTGGAAATGGATCACACAAGCCACACAGCATCCTGAATATCCCAAATCTTGAGCTTCCTGTCTGCCTCCAGGAAGGACCATTTCGACTCATAGGAAATAGCTACATGTATGTGCTTTGGGGTAAGGGCATGCTATTTCTGGCAGGGGGCTTGAAGCTACCTACCTCTTTGAAGTTTTAGGGCTTTTCTACATTTCTGTATTCAAAAGCTGTGGCTGTTCAACTAACCTTTGTTGCTCATTAGAGTGTCCTATCAAATACGAAACCCAAAGTATAGTTTGAGAGAAATCTCAGAGAAACTTTGCACCCAGAGGTCAGGAAAGCTTAATCCTCAGAAAGGGCTCATTCTAAATAACCTACCCTGTAAAAGATGGAACCGCTTCCAAGTGTGGAGACCCAAGGACTCCCTAAGGAGCAACAACATGGCTCATGAGTGTTGGAGAAGGCCACATGAGTGTCAGTCCCAGCTCTCCTGTACAAAAGCTGGGTACCCTGGGACAGAGTATCTGACTTTCCTATGGTTCCACTTCTTGTGGAAAATGGGGACAATCGTACTTAGCTCACAGGGCTGATGTAAGAACAAATGGATTAATATCTGCAAAGCACTTGGAAGTGTTATAAAAATTCTTATTCTGTTTTTCTTTATGTAGTGCTGCCATGAGGGTCCAACATATCTTTGAGGAACCGGGATTTTTAGCCCTATTTGAATATAGACATATACAGACTCCACTTTGAATGGTAGTTCACTACTGCAAACATGGCCATGCAATCAGAAATTGTGCAAAACAATTTTGAAACTCTAAAGAATATTTGTTATTTTCTATGACCTTAAAAACTTTCTGTCAAAACATTACTCTTACCACAAATTATACTTCTATAGAGAAACAAATAATAAAATAAATATTTTCATATACAATAATTTAAAACAGTTTATATCTTAAAGTGATTTCTCTTTGTTCTCTCTCTCTCTCTCTCTCTCTCTCTCTCTCTCTCTCTCTTTCTCTCCAAACAAGATTTTTGTGGGTTTTTTTTTTTTTGAGACAGGATTTCTTTGTGTGTTCCTGCCTGTCCTGGAACTTGCTTTGTAGACCAAGTTTGCCTGGAACTCACAGAGATCTTCCTGCCTCTGCCTCCTGGGATTAAAGGTGTATTTAAAGGTGTATTTAATCCCCCCTGGGATTAAAGGTGCCTTGCCTGGCCCAAGCAAAGTTCTGAAGATGGGTATAGTGGTACATTCTCATAACCCCAGTACTGGCAGATGACTATAAACTAGCTTGGATTATATAACATGAACCCTTCCTTTAAAAAAAAGGTTATCCAAAGTATTTTAACATTGCTTTCTTTCTTCTCTCCCATTTTTTGATTTGTTAAATTTGTGTGTGTGTGTGTGTGTGTGTGTGTGTGTGTGTGTGTGTGTTCAAATGCTTCAGTGCCATTGTGGAGGTCAGAGGACAATGTAAGAGTTGGTTCTCTCCTTCCACCTTGTGGGTTCCAGGGCTCAAATACAGGCTGCAAGCACCTTTACCCCCTAAGCTATATAGTTGGTCTGCTTCCTTTTTCTACTGAGCATCTTATTCTCTGCAAGAGAAAACAACCTCAACCTGTTCAAAGTAGCTACTCATCAACAAAGGGAACAGCTACAAACAGCTGCTGACTCTATTTTTCCACTTAGATCAACTGGAAAACTGTAACAATGAAGCTGCTCATCATATGCACAGACACTTTTTCAGTGTCTGGAACTTAATTATTATTGAAATGGTAGAGTAATACAATGAGTTATCAAATGATGAACAAACTGAATGAATTCAATTGTGAAATTTCTGTGGTTGCTAGAAACCAAAGGTTGCATAGAGAGAGGTCAGGGGAGAAATATTGTTACATAGGTCCCTGTGAAAGCAGCTTTTCTCCTCTCAAAAGTGCATGTAGGGGCTGGAGAGACCGTACTCTATGGCTAAGAGCACAGGCTGTTCACAGAATGTGCACTGTTGCTTCCCAGCTCCCATGGCAGGCAACTCACACATGCCTGTGACTTTAGCTCCCTCTTTTGGCCTCCTCAAGCACCTGTATGAATATGTGCATACACCCATGCAAACACACACATAAAAATAAAATATTTTTTAAAGAGTGTATGTGAGACCATACAAAAATTTCTGCAGCACATCAGGGGATTCACAGAGCTTCTGACATCCAATTTGAAATCACTTTTGTGGACATAGAGTTCCAGTGTGAGGTCAGACTCAGCCAATCTTGGCAAGTCTTCTCAACTTCTAGCTCTGTCTACATAAGCTTGGAGTGGGTCATCAACCATTGGAAAATGCTTTTGACGTTAATGATAAAAGCTTTTCAAACTTGGTTGTTTTTTTTTAACTACTGCCATTTCTAAAGTTCTTCCCATAAGAGTTGTTGATAAAATCTGACTGAAGATACATGCAGCCACATGCTGTTGTTGAAACCAGCAGGTCCAGCAGCTCGGCCTAAAAGAGAATGACTTGCATGGGGCACAAGCCATCACTGGGAGCAGATGGTGGAGTGGCACCTGAGTCACTGCAGGGCACACTATTCTTCCTGTTCTTCTTCTCTGCCCACCCCATTGTTTTTCTTTCTCCCTCTTTTTTTTTTTTTTTAAGATTTATTTATTTTGAGTATATGAGTACATTGTAGCTATATTCAGACACACCAGAAGAGGGCATCTGATCACTTTACAGATGGTTGTGACCCACCATGTGGTTCCTGAGAATTGAACTCAGGACCTCTGGAAGAATAGCTGTTTTCCTAACCCCTGAGCCATCTCTCCAGCCCCCTTCTTTCTCCCTCTTTATTCTTCCTTTTCTGTGCCCCCACTGCCTCTCCTGCTGACCCCCATGAGCACTGTTTAACTAGCCTATGGTTCTGGTTCTAGACCCTCATTAAAGCTGCCAGACAAAGACTGCCATGTGTAACATATCTTGAATTTCATAGACGCCCTCATGAAAACTCTGAATGCTTTGATGGTGTCCAAGAAATGCATTCTTTCTGTAGAAGGGTACAGTCTGGGAAAATAATTTTGATCAAGGGTAGGAATTGGGGCACTGTGTATGTTGATTTATTTTTATAATCGACATACATATTGATTATATATGTATAACAAATATATATATAATTATTTTATAATTTAAAATTATAATATATAATTTTTATAATTATATATTTATAGTGTGTATGGGTGTCCTGTGGGATGAACTCGGGTTGTTAGACATGGGGGCAGGAACCTTTACCTGCTCTTGATTTGTTTTGTTAATTGAGTTTGCTTTAAATAAGGAGGATTGCCTCAGCAAATGCTGCTGATGAAATCACAGCATTGTGATTGTTCCTCTGGAATGAACTTCAGAGAGTTGACTCTCAATTGAGCACGTCACTCTACTAACTCAAGGGCAAGATGATAAGGTTCTATCAGACCAAGTGTTGAACAGAACCTGAGCCTCCCAAGGTCGCCCTTGTTTTGACTTGTAACCACAAATTTGTCTTGTCTAAGTGTCCAATCACTATAAAGCAAAATGCCCATCTCTTAAGTCCAGCACCCTTCCAAGTGACAGGAGCCACGGCCAAACCGCTGGGTTACGCTCTGACTTCACCACTGCTTTCTTCCTATAGAATTTTACATTTTTCCTTCTGAGGCCAGATTGTGCCAAGATGTTTTTGGAAATGCTGAATCCCATGCACTATAATGTCACCATCATGGACCCGGAAACTGTGACTGTCAGTGTCATGCCACTCCTCCTGATCATGGGCCTCCTTTTCCTGATTTGGAATTGTGAGAGCTCGTCTTCAATACCAGGTAAGCCGCTGCTTTAATTCTATACCTACAGAAAGCATTTCATGGGGCTCTTTGGTCCATGGCGTG
>NW_022196906.1:48194825-48223265 GCF_008632895.1 Mastomys coucha | reverse complement strand
ATTTTGTAAAAAGAGCAAACCTGAGAACTGCAGCTATGCTTGAAGCACAACTCACAAGCTAGACTCCAGGCTGCCCTCTCTTGTGTCCTCTTCCTTCTCTGCCCTCCCTTCTGCCCTCACTGACACCTTAGCCTTCCTTCCTTGCATCTATCCTTTATCTCAGTCTTACCCTTCATTTCTCTTATGGCAGTGTGGTGACGGTGGTGGTACCATAGGGGTTGAATGGGAGCTGGGTATTGGGAGAAGAACAGGGACTAGGCCCATTCTCTGGAAGCATTGCAGTCTGACAGAATCATCCAAAGGTCTTTGTGTCAGTCAAAAGGAGAGACAAATATATAATTCTTCTGATAATCTCAGTGAACCATCTTGCCCCCCGGGGGGGGGGGCTGAAATGATCAATTAAATTAATTCAGAATAAACAGAAATTTCAGAGAGTGTCTTTAAGTTTCGGTGAGTTCTTCACAGCTATCACCCACTTCTAACTCCGTAAGATATCCAACAAGGTCTGTTTCAGTACCCTAGTAACCACACATTCACACATGTGCTAAGATTCTGCACAGAGCAATTGGAAGTGGTAGCTGCGCTGAGGAGTGCATGGGCCAAACGCTGTGCCTGGATTCTTTCTGAAGTGTCCCCAGCCTGGCACTTCGATTTCTAATTTTGCTGAACACTGAGTTAAGTGTGTTGATTTCTACCTGGTGGTGTCACCTCCAGAGAAGAAAGTCTCCAGTGACCATGGCTTTGGCTTGCTGCTCCCGTCCACGGATTTCCCTTCCCAAGGTGAGCTCTTTGGTCAGGGGAAAGGAGGAGCTGAGGTAAAGGGTGAGGGTAGGGTGTATCCCTGTCATAGGCTCAAGTGCTAAAGTCCAACCCGCCCGTATCATAACAGCATCTTGCAAACAGAAAAGAGGTCAGCACCACATCTGTCAAGAAAGCCACACAATTCTCAAACTTTAGTATAAGAACAACTTTAAAGGAGGTTAGTTTGCTAGTTGGTTCCCAAGCCCTCCCCCAGAGTGTTTGAATTGCAACCTTAAACAGCTCTGTTGTTGTTGGGCGATGTTTTGTTTTGTTTTTGAGAGAGGGTCTCACTACGCAGCCCTGGCCATTCAGCTGGCCTAAAACTCATTATGTAATGTAGACCAGGCTGGTATTGAACTCACAGAGACTTATCTGCCTCTCCCTCCTGAGTGCTGGGATTAAAATCATACACCACCACACTTGGCTAAAGCATATACTTCTAAAAGGGGCACAGTGAGAACTGACAGTCCTCGGGCCTGGGTCAGTCCTCCGGCCTGGGTCAGGAAGGGAGTGGTGTTTCCTGTGCTCACCACTGCAGGGCCAGGGATATGGGACTGCTTGTTCTCAGTGTCAATCGCCTAGACAGTACAGTGGTCCTGGGCCAGGGATATGGGACTTCTGTCTTCAGTGTCAATCACCTAGACAGTACAGTGGTCCTGTTTGAGGTAGAGCCTGTGGGTTGATACTGTAAAACCTTTCCTTGGTGGCTTTTCAGTAGCGGCCAAGTTTGAGAGCCACAGAGATAAGGCCAACTCCTCCATGTGTTAGGAGGGGAAAGCCTCGGATGATCTGTGTTGCCAAGTAACACGGTTCAACAAGTAAGAGAAGCCAGAAAGGCCAAACAAAATAAAGGGTTAAATCCCAGAAGAGGGAAATGGCTTGCTGATGCCCAGCGAGAAGGAAGACAGGAGCCCCAGCAGCAGACCAGGAGCCCCTAGGAGGAACTCAGGCTGTGAATTCCTACCTTACATTCATGCTTTGTAAATACAAGGTCTGGTCAGGTCTCTACAGAGGCACAGTCCAAGATTCTCTGGCTCCCATCAAGCATAGGAAATATGAAAACTGGTCTGTCCTCCCAATTCTTTTGTCATTGCTCCCAAATAATGGCTCCCTGGGCTTTTAGATTCACAAGTTTGAAGGTATTTTGGGTCCTAAAAAAAAAAAAAAAGCCCAAGGGGATTTAAAAGCTGTAGTGACTAAAAGCCCTTACATAGTAAACTTCAGTTAAGGCAGCTTTGCCTGCTCACTTTGTCTGGTAATATGGTTGACAATGCCTCTTTTTTGTAGAAGAAACTGGAGTTTGGAGTCAAAGAGGAGAGGTTTTACCCCATGCATTATGGCTCAGGGATGGGTCTAAGCTTTGTCATTTATGCTTGCAGAGAAGTCCAGCTAGGTCTGGAGCTTGGCAGCAAGGGATGATTAAGGGTGGGTCCTGACCTGGGAAGTGGTAAAGGCAGGCTGATTCGGAGGGGAAGGAGACTGTGAAAGTTGGGGAGCAAAGATTGATTCCCATGGGAGGCGTTGTCACTTCAATTCCGATCAATATCCAAAGTCCTCTAGTTCAGGATGTGTTGCCTGCTCCCTGGTAACCCTCCCTTCCTCGAGAGCACATGGCTGCTCCAGTCTTGACGTTGTTTCTCTCCCCGTAGACAATATATTCTCTCCTGGGCATCACACACAGGGAATGTGACATGGGGGAGCAGACGTGATGACAACATGTCCTTTTTTTTTTCTCTTAAGAAAATATTTCACAGAAAACCGAACAAGATGATGACAGACTTGTTATCCGAGTCCTGCACAAGGAATAAGATACAGTGTTCCAGATGCTCTTCGCACCATCCTCTCCTCTCTCCCTCTATTTCTCTTCCTCCCTCTCCTCATCTCTTCCCCTCTTCCTCAGAAAGAAAGACTCATCTTTCTTTTCCCTTCTGTCTCTTTCAGAGGTAAATGTTTTTCCTGGATTTTGTTACAATTACTGCCTTGTTACAGTTTGGGAGCCAATGTCATACTGTCAGGCAATATAGATTTTTTTTTTGGTCTTGTTTTAAATATTTTAGCAATACATTGTCTACTGTTTCTCTTCTTAGCTCCTTTTGATTACTGTTAGATCAGTAGGATGCATCCAGATGGTGATAGCATTGTGTTTCCTATCCACTGCTATACAGTCTTGAGCATTATGAAAATCTCATGGTTCATAGATCAGACAATGTCTCTAGCTGCGATCCTAAGGACAGTCTTGCTGTAAAAAAGTGTGTTCATTGGTCTCTTGAGGTTGTATCCATAGGTGTGAAGGCCAGGTTCCCACCTAGGAGAGCTGGTAAGTGTCACTAGCTATGGGGTTTAAGGAGACTCTCTGGGGACATCAGTGACAGTGAAGTACTTACTGCTCCTGGGAGTGGGCTGAGAGACTCTTGAAATCAGTCTATGCCTAGAGAAACATTCCCAATCTGAGAAGCTGAGAGCTGCCTAATGAGGAAGCAATTAGAATACTTCCCTCATATTTTACCCATTCTTGGTTCAAGATTTACACATAAATGTAAGGCATATATGCACATAGATATATGTATAATATGTTACAATTATTTGCTTTTATATATATACTTTTTTACATCTTCTCCTTAGCTACTCTGCAAGAATATAGAGTAATTGTATCTATCATGGTTATCTCTAGACCATGACTTGGAACAAATATCTAAACTAGGGTCTCAGGAAATGTTTATTGGTTTAAGTAAGGTGATATAAAGTTGGGCATTAAGTATCCCAAACTCTGCTTTTTTTCCTGGTAGAACATTCAACTTCTTTCCTTTCCTTTCCTTTCCTTTCCTTTCCTTTCCTTTCCTTTCCTTTCCTTTCCTTTCCTTCCTTCCTGTTTGCCTGCCTTTCTTCCTTTTTTTCTTTCTTTCTTCTAGACAGGGCTTCTCTGTGTAGCCCTGGTTGTCCTGGAACTCACTCGGTAGACCAGGCTGGCCTCGAATTTAGTGATCTACTGCCTTTGCCCCCTGAGTGCTGACATTTAAGTTTTGTACCACCACCGCCACTGCCTGGCTAAATACTCAGACTCTTAGCCATATGTTGTCTAGCAAGCTTCATTTTCCAGTATATACAAATCTTCATTGTCATATCTTTTTAAATAAATGTTTTCATTTTGGTCAAGTATGGTGACATACAACTTTAGTCTCAACATTTGGGAGGCAGAGGCAGGCAGATCTCTGTGAGTTCGAGGCCACTCTGGTCTACATAGCAAGTTCCAGGCCAACCAGGTGCTACATAGTAAGACTCATCTCAAAATGTTTTTATTTTGATAATTTTTATGTTTTATGGTAGGGGAATACTATACTAGTAGGGGAATAGTGCCTCCCAAATATAAGCTATTTATAGTACTGTCTTTGTGTTTCATGGACCTTGACTGTTAGGTAAATGTTTGTAGATAAGTCTCTTTTTAGTCAAATCAATTCTTGGCCTTATGTAGATTAAATGTTGTGTAATATTCTTCCATTTTTGATCCAAATGTAAAAACAGCCTAAATGTTGTCAGGAAGAACAACAATTGTTATTTCATTTAAAAATTTATTTGTGTGTCCGTGTGTGTGTGTGTGTGTGTGTGTGTGTGTGAAGGACAACACTCAAAAAATCACTCTTTATATGACATACACAACACCCAGCTTATTTGAAAATACTTGTGGAGCATCTGTGATGTACTGTTAGAATATAAATGGCATTTTGTTTACAACACATATTTTAAAGATTAAAAGTTGATGTATCTGATATTTTGGAGAACTGTGTATTTGGTCAAATCTGCTTTTTTAAACCTTTGAGCAAACATAAGGGAATTCTTTCAATATAACACCAGCACCTGTGATATTATATGGTGCTACTAAGGTTAGAACATTGAAAACCTTTGACTATATTTCGATTTTATTGATCTTTTGATTCAAAGATCTTTTATTCAAACAGGAGGAGGAGGTCTGATAATTGTATTAAAAAGAACTTAGTGAGTCCAAAGTGAATGGGTAAACAGTGTTTGCCAAATTTGGGAGTGAGTGAACACCCAGGTCAGATGACTCAGCTGAAAGCTTACACCATCTAGATTAGTAAATAGATCCTGTAGCCTTATACAACCCGATATATTTTTGCCTTTATAACAATTTCACTGAAACCATGGAATTTTAAAAAAGATTTAGAAAAAAATTATTGTCCATAATACATTTTATTTTTATCTAACTTTTAAACGACCACTAGGAAAATAAAGTCTACCAGGTCTGATTGGAATCCCAACACTTGGAAATCTGAGACAGGAGAATCTTGGTATTCAAGCACAGCCTGAGCTAAGGAGTTTAACCTGTCTCAAAAAATATAAACACAAAGCATAGCGACACATATGTTTGAAAATGTTGTAGTGAAACACATTACTTTGTATGCTGACCTACAAAGTTAACAGAACAAATTCAAGCTACAAGTTTTCTTTGTGACATAGACCACATACAATTCCCTCCCTTTCCCCTGGGTTCTTGCTCTGCAGAATCCTACCATTGTCTATGTAAGCAAGGCTATAAGCTGGACACTGCTCTCTGCTGAAACCAGATCCTGATACATGAGCCCTAGTGTAGATTGTGAGTTCTACATTGTAATAATGAGTTCTTGGGTCTGTATTGCCTCACGAGATTTTTGCTCAAGACTCCTTTTCATAAACTGAGCCTTCTAAAAGCAGCGGGGTATTTTGAGACTGGACATTGTTATCTTCCCAGACCCTCATTATTAGTCAACTCATTCTGTCAGCTGGACTGTTCACAACCAAGAACTTCCAGATAAGAGCAGCAGGCAACCATACAGTTTCATCAGCTTGTCACCTATCATGGTTTCTATGCTTATAACCAGACTGACAAACCAACTTTTATGCCAGACTCTTAGAATCGAGCGTATAGCCTCCCATTTAGTGGAGCTGTGATGACAGATCAAGAGTAGCTACTGTGAAACCACGTGCTCTTCATTCATGAGGAGGTGGAGAGTCTCGTGTGGTCTTTGCTTTTGTTTGAAATCACATTGAGTGACTCACATATAGACTCCAGAAGATATGAAAAAGATTGAATATGAAAGGACAACTTTTTTGGCATTATTAAGAAGCTCACTGTATTTTCACAATTTGTTGTAGGTCCTGGCTACTGTCTGGGAATCGGGCCCCTTATTTCCCATGGCAGGTTCTTGTGGATGGGGATTGGAAGTGCCTGCAACTACTACAATAAGATGTATGGAGAGTTCATGAGAGTCTGGATCAGTGGAGAGGAGACACTCATTATCAGCAAGTGAGTCTGTGAATAAACAAGGCTGGCGTGGCCAAGGGTGCAGCTCAGTAAGGATGTGCACTTAGCGTGTGCCAGGCCTGGACTCCATCCTCAGTACTCAAACACCACTTGTGCTCTGACGACTTCTACTGCTGCCTTAAAATCAAGGCTGAAACCTTACCCGTTTAAAAAAATAATATTGAGTTTTCTCTATTAAAAAGTGACTTCATTTTGATAGCTCAATATTTTGATAAAGCTACATTTTTTTCCCTCCTCGAAATGAAGGTAACAAATGGCCATGTAGTACTCTGATACTGTGGACAAGCAAAATAATTAAAATTTTCTTGAATTGAAGCCAGAGACACGTAGATAAAGAACCATAGGAAGTTGGGAAATCATTCAAAATTTCTTTGAGTCACTAATGTGGAAACTTAGACACCAGATGGCTTGGTTTTTGCCAAACATGGCTTAGGGGAGACATACCGTGTTTTCTGCTTCTCTTTCCTTTTGGTATTATTTCTACAAGTAAGCGAATAAAAAGGCAAAAACAAAAACTCCCCCAAATCCTTAAATCACAACAAAGCAGCAGCTGATAGGTGACCAGTAACTTTCTACTGCAGGCTTCTGATTACTATGTGGAAACCAACTGTCCAATCAATGGCTGATAGTCAGTGTCTGGGTGAAGCCATCCGAAACCAACTGAGATCAGTAGTGCCCATTAAAAACCAAAGTTCTCCTTCCTGAGTTGTTATACTTTGCTGGATTGCATTCATCCTGGAATTTACTAAGTTCTTGTTGATTGTTAAGAAGAAATTGTTTTCTTTCTTCTTTTTTTTAATAGTTTCTTTTAAGATTCATTTATTTATTTTATGTATATGTGTGCTCTCTCTGCATGTACACATGCATGCCAGAAGAGGGCGTCAGATTTCCCTATAAATGATTGTAAGCCACCATGTGGGTGCTGGGAATTGAACTCAGGACCTCTGGAAGAACAGCCAGTGCTCTTAACCACTGAGCCATCTCTTCAGCCCGGGAAATGTTTTCTTGTTCATTAGTTTTCTTGTTTTATCAACTATAAATTGTATCCTTGAAGCCCAGTTCTTTGATGTAAATACTGAAAGAAGGGCATACAGGTGAAAAAAAAATCTTAGAATTCCAAATATTTCAGTCTACCCAGTCATGTTGTTCTGGATCTATTTAATTCCCTAGTTTTTGCCTGAGGTGCCCTTCTGATGTTGTGCCGCTCTGAAGAAGAGCCAAAGCAGACTCCATCTGTGGAGCCACGAGCAGCTGGGGTGGGGGTGGGGGTGGGGTGCGTCACGCTCCTCGTGGAGCAGTGCAGAGGTTTTCTGGCAGGCTTCCTTCACTAGCAACAGCTGCACCGCTCAGAACCTGTTAGGAATGCAGACACTTGTACTCTACCCGGATCTACTAAACAGACATCTGGACTAGAGCCCCACGGTCGGCTTTGACCAAGTTTGCGGATGGCTCAGATGCATTGCTCCAGTGCGACTAGACCACAATTATGCTTTGGTTTGATAGGTTAAGATCTGCCGAAGTCTGGTCATTCTAATTTTAAGCAAATTTGAGATGTTTTCTCTACATCTTTGGTGTTTTAGTCACCTTTTAATTGGCTATTGTCTTAAAAAGTGTTTTGTAACCAGTGCCACTTAGGACTGTTTTAGGACAGTTCCTCCTGTCTTTGCAACCCCCCAGCACAGAGAACCGTCGTCTTCTGGCTCTACTCTACTTAGAGCCTGGCTTCCATTCCCCAGGTGATATTTATTCAAACACAGATCCGCCTGAGCACTGTTCTCTCTAGGGCGATGCTTTGGAGTAGGCAGGGAGCCTATAGGAATTCTAGGGCATGGGCCCCGACCTAGCCTGGCTGCTTAAGCTTTCCAGGTGATTCCAGAGCTGTGGAGCCTGGCAGACTCCCACCTGGAAAGAAGGGAAGTTGTTCCTGGGGCAAGAAGTGCGTTTCTCTGGGACTAGCGCAAAGAACTAAGCAGCGCTGGTGGTTTTCCTCTTCCTGCACTATGCTTGAGTCTAGCCAAGGCTGGTATAAGACTAGATCTGAAGAGTAATGAATCCGAGGGCACAGTAGCAGGTGAAGTTCCTCCCAGAGAATGGACATATAGAAACTTAGGTCACCAGACAAATTCACAGATGCCCATATGCAATTCCCAAAGTGGGGTCCTTGTCACAGCCTTGTCCCTACCCTTCTTCACTAGGAAAGGGACCCTTAGTGGCTGTAGCCAGCACAGGACTGACTCTCACAGAGGCTCAGACTTGAACAGTCTACCCTTCCCCCAGCTCTTCCAGCTCTCTCCTTGTTCTGTTCCCTCCCGGCTTTCACTTATTGGAGTCTTTGTGTTCTCCTTAATTGCCTCCCAGCCCTCCATGTTGTTGTTAAAGGCAGAGCTCCCCTCTGGAATAGGACTTGTTTGTCCCTATCTCCCCTCCTTGCCTGCTCTTCAAGTCCTTTCCAGAACTACCTGTGCCTCTTGAAACAACCCCATTGGACCTCAGAAAGATTGTTATTTTGCCCGAGTTCTTTTCCATTTGAAAAGTTTGAGCTTTAGAGTCATTACAACTATGTGATGACTGCAGTCCAGCTTTTCCAACTAGCCCTGTCCCAAAGGAGCAGCTGCGATGCTGCAGGATGAGCAGTCAGGAATGCTGCTTGCATGTTGCCTGGACATCATGGAGACTTTGAGGTAAAGCCCCGAGAGGCAGAGCTTATGGAGTCTGCAAGAAAGCATACATAGTGCCCTTGACCAGTTAATGTTCCACACAAGGGCTGACAGATATTGTACTATATGCCCAGTATGTGTGTGTACTTTTATTTTTGTCAAGAATACAAAAATAAAATAATTTGTGCATCATTCATAAGGGATAATTAACAATTAGCATGTTAATGAAAGCTTTATCTGCATACCTGTCTTAATTATGTATAAATTTACAAGGAATTTGTTCAACTTACATTAAGAGCTTGTGTACTAACAGTAATCATTGACTTTCTATTCCTTTGATAAATGAGAAGGCATTTCATACCAGGCTCTGCTTTAGGAACCCAGCAGAATGACATTTGGAGAATAAGAACAGCTCAAAGTTCCCACTCTTATGGAAGAACATCCTGTTAGTATACCATGGATAAAGAAGTGAAATGCACAGTGTAGCAATGCGTTCCTTAATATGGGTACATCCTGAGAAATGCATCCTGAGGACATTTTGTCACCACAGAGTATATAAAATGACCATGATGGTTGTCAGACATAGTCTCCTGGGGTCACACTGTTAACTGTGCAGCCCGTCTATGATGTAAGTGTCATTATGGAGTGAACACATGATGACCAGCCATTCAGTTTGCCTGAGATTAGGAGTTTTTCTAAGCTAGGGGATTTTTAATGATAAGTTGAGACAGTCCTGAGGAAACCAACTAGCTTTGTACTATATGGGGGAAAGTTGGAAAAAAAGGTTGGGGTGGGGGTTAGTTGTAGGGACTCTAGTATAATTGTGCATGTGTGGTTTGGGGCAGGCTTCACTGGCTACAGGCTTAGGAGGAGGGCTGGGAAGGTGATTCAATGGATACAGTTGCAAGTGTAGGAAACAATGATTCCCGATATCAACCGAAGGCTTCCATGCGTACATCCACACACATATGCCTACATAGATGAAGACATGGGTACACACACATACACACACACACACACACACACACACACACAGAGAGAGAGAGAGAGAGAGAGAGAGAGAGAGAGAGAGAGAGAGAGAGAGAGAGAGAGAATAAATACACTTTAAAAAAGACTTGAAGTGAGGACATGATCCAGGCAGAAATCTGGAGAAAATGTGATATGTATAGTATAGAAGGAATAGGAGGTGCAGAAGCCCCGAGGCAGAGCCTGTCTAAACTGTTGAGGAGACAGCAAAGAAGGCAGAGGAACTGCGAGGAAGCGCGGTAAAAACTAGAGACAGTAAGGCACCTGATCATGGGACGCCTGTGAGTTGTGGGGATGGAGAACTACCAAGGGAATTGCTGATGAAGGAGAAACGGTGTGTGTGTGTGTGTGTGTGTGTGTGTGTGTGTGTGTGTGTGTGCTGGGTGAAAGGTGATGCTGTCCCAGGGACACGCGGAGGGACTGGCTTTGAATAAGGACATATCATTTCACTTACAGCAACTAGAAGGAAGGCTTAATGTATCGACCCCAGGATTGTCTTCTAATTTCCACTCTTTCCTCAGGAAAGTATCTAAAGTCTTAGTTTGGAGGAAGGACTCACAACAGAAAGAGAGAGAGAGAGAGAGAGAGAGAGAGAGAGAGAGAGAGAGAGAGAGAGAGAGAGAGAGAGAGAGAGAGAGAGAGAGAGAGAGAATGGATGGCAGAGAGTAGAAATGCTGAATTGTATGGAGGAACCCCCCCCCGAATTTAATTGAGATCTCTGTCTGTCTGTTTTTCCCCCCTCCCCTTCTCTCCTTCTCCCCCCCTCTCCCCTTCCCCCTCTTCCTTCCCTCTCTCTCTCTCTGGCAGGGCTAGGAGGGCTTGCCTATTTTGGTGATCTCTTAACTTCGATCATATTTAAAAGTCTGACCTCTGACCTCAGCAGTGTTCCACTGTCTCTTCTGAACTTGGGCACTCTGCTGGGGTGTGCCACTCACTCCCTCAAACAAGACATTTCCCTCAGGATTGCTGGTAGGGCTCACCTCAGGGTCAGGTCTTTGTGATGGCCAGGAGTGTGGGCTTGTCCTTCAATAGCCCTCTCTCCTTAACTGTCCAGTTTATTCTGTTTGGATAAACTCTGCCTCACTTTGAGAAAAGACCTTGGTTTAAACTGTCCCCCCCCCTTTTTTTTCTGGCTGGCCATATTTCCTTGATGGTTTCTTTGTTGGCAGACTGAGAATCACCAGGATGACAGCGCCCTCTAAGGGACATATGGATTAGTTATTGCAACTAAACTAAACTAATGCCTAGTTGGGTCCATAAGACAAATGTAGTGTACAGAATCCCTGGGAACCAGACCAGAAAAACAAACAAACAAATAAACAAACACCTCAAAACCAATGCTCTGTTCATCTCTCAAGTACTGAAAATGTAATGTTGTGACCAAAGAATGTAAAAAATACTTTCTGCTTTAATTGTAGAGAAAGTTGGGAAAGGTAAGAAAAACTATGAATCTTATTTTAATTTAATCTGAAATTAATTATCAGTAATTTCAGTTTGTTTTATAGAATGATAATTCTATCTAAGTAAAATTTGGAGTGTCAGATTAATTTGTTGGAATTCAATTTGAAACATCTGGTTTTTTGTTTGTTTATAAAACACTTGAGTCATTTTATAAATATTATAATATAATTATAATTTTATAATTTTATAATTATTATTAAATTGAAAGATAATTTGATTCGATGGTCTTTATTTTGAAAATTTTTTCTGAAATAAATGCCAACTAAATAAGCGATTTCTAGCATTATGTTGGAGTTTTACCTCATTTTAAAAATTAATGCTAGTGGAATAAACCACTGGCAACCCCTTACCCCACAGGCTCAGTGTGATTACTACATAGAGTTGAGTGGGGAGGCCAGGTCAGTGCATATAGCTGAGCAAGGAAGTGGGGTTGCTACATTTGGATAATCAAGAACGCAGTGTTTATGGTACACAGCTGGGTCGAAGAGACAGGCTTAGCTGACCTCAGTAGGAGCAGTCTCTACAGGGGAGCAGTCTTCAGTCCCTAAATATCCAGGGGAGAGAGTGATGGTGGATGTTTTCTGAATGCACTGTCAACAGGCACACTTGGACTAGAAGGGAATACTCTACCATTCCCCTCTGATCACCGGCATGGCCTTATCAACATCACACATCCACGCAGGGCTTCTTCACTTGCTCAGGTCACCTCTCCCTACAGTGATCCCCAAGGAGCCAGAAAGTAGAAATGATTTGCTCAAGCAGGGATGTTCTCAGGCTACCTGGCAGTCTTATTTAACCCGAACAATGGACATCATACTTTCCATTTGGATCAACATGCTTCTGTTAAGAAAGCCACCACGCAGTCAGGTGAACCGCCATAAAGCCCCTCCCCTCTGTCGGATTGACAGCATGGCTCACTTTCTTTACAGGTCCTCAGGTATGTTCCATGTAATGAAGCACAGTAACTACATCTCCAGATTTGGCAGCAAGCGTGGGCTGCAGTGCATTGGCATGCATGAGAACGGCATCATATTTAACAACAACCCGAACCTTTGGAAGACAATTCGCCCTTTCTTTATGAAAGGTAAATGGGAATCCTACATCATTCTCTTAGGTCTGCAACAGGGCTTCTTTTAAAAAAAGATTATGCTTTAAACTTTGCTGCCAAATAATTTCTGATCTAAGCATGACTAAATAATACCCTAGCAGGCCCACTGTCTGACAGGCCAGATGTTTTGGGAGAAAACAATCAGCAAATGAAACCAGAGAATCTTAGCACAGGGAAGACTCTGTGTTACCTCATCCAGCCTCTGAGCTTTACAGAAGAAATGAAGCTTTATGAAGAAATGAAGTCCTAGAGAAACTGAGATTCACACCAGCAGAGCAAGGCAGCCATGAGCAGAGGCTGAATTCGAAGCTCCTTAGCAGGCACTTGGCCCTTACTATATCATCCTGAAAATAAAGATGTTGAGAGGTACACAAGGCCAGTTTTCGACAGTAACATCAAGCATGAGGAAACACAGTCATGCCTTGGCAATCTCATTAGAGATGGCATCTGGAGAAACAGAGATGTTAGGTCTGACCACGTACCATCAAAATTCTTTCCATTTAGACTTGGTAGGTCTGTAAGACCTAGCCACATTGCGGTAGATACATGCTTGGTTCCTCTGGCTGCTGTTACACACTGGACAGTTTGGGATACATGTCATACTTATCATCTTAAAGTTCTGCAGGTTAGAAGACTGTCACAGGTCCCAGCAGGTGATGGCAAGCCTGTCGGAGATTCTGGATAGGAGGTATCTTTGATCTTACCTTTTCCAGCTTCTGGAGCCCAGCTCATTCCTTGACTGATGGTACAGGTCCAGTCTTCCTTTGCCTCCCTCTCTTTGCCCTGCCTTCTATTATAGCCTCAGCTGGGAAAGTTTCCTTACTCATTACTCTTGGTATTCCCTTGGACTTACCATAATGACATCTAATAATCTCATCCTCTTGAGGACCTACACTTGAGTCACTTTGTGATTAGGACTCCGGGAAACATTGGGTAGCTTATTTTGTGTGTGCCACTATTCATGTTGAAGCAGATCTATCTCCCAATGTCTTATAAGACTGACACTGGATTAATGGAAAAGTATAGGTCTTAGGATTATAGTGGGCCCATGTCCAACACTGCCACTTAGTAGTCACAGGAGGACTTTAGTCAAGTCAATTAGTATCTTGGTGCTTTATTTCATTATCTACAGAAATTGATGAATATTATAGAACATGGACTTGAGATGTTATAAAGAATATATTATATGAATATGTAACTCATATATACATAATATATAATTCATACATATACAAAAATATATGAATATATTATATAAAATATTATGTCTGGCTCCATAAATTGTATTTTACTTCTTCATTTGAATGAGCTATACTAGGAATGTGTCAAATAGTATTTAGGACATCCTATGCTCTTGATATAAGCAGCATGTATATGGTAGAGGATTACAAAATCGATCATCAATAGGAGGAGAGGACCTCGGCCCTGTGAAGGTTCTGTGCCCCAGTGTAGGGGAATGCCAGGGCCAGAAAGTGAGAGAGGGCGGGGTGGCAGGCATGGGGAGGGGGGAGGCAACAGGGGTTTGTTTTTGTTTGTTTTTTTGTTTTTTGGAGGGGAAACTGGGAAAGGAGAAATTCGCATGTAAATAAAGAAAATATCTAAAATAAAAAAAGAAAAGAGTTAATAGAATCTCTAAACTCATCTGTTCATTCAACAAGCTACTGTTCTCCTTGTATTAGGTACCAAGAATACAATAACAAGCAAAATTTGGTCCTGACATTGAGGACCATGTAGTAGGAAGGCTGGGTAAGGTGGAGCTACATATTATCAAATACTGTTTAGTAAGGTTGTACCAACCTGGAGAGAACACATACATGGGCTACCTAAAGCCACAAAGGGACCAGAAAGACAGTCCAGAGAGCAGTATGTACTTACAATGACTTTTGAATGAAATAAAATTAACTAAGAAAGTGCACCAAAGAAAGACATCATAAGAGCAAAGAGCAGGATGTTTGACAGCAGAGAAAGATAGGTCATCACTACGTATTCATGGACTTTCCATGGACGAACCTAAGGCCAAGGGAAAGGCAGGGCCAAATCACTCAAGACATTCCTCATTGAGTCAAGGTCTTGAGTATATCTCAAGTATTACAAGGATTCACTAATTATTTGAAGTAAATGGATATGAACATTTAGGTGTGTTTCTAGGAAAAATCTCTCTGGTAGTAGACAAAAGTTTAATGAAAACAAAGCACAACTATGAACAATGAGAACAGGTGGGGTTACTGCAGTGGCAAGGGACAGATGGGGAGAGATCATATGATTTCCCCAAATAGTAAGCTAATTTCTTACTAAAAGGTATACTGAGTCACTGGCAGTTCTAATTAATGAGAGTCCTAAGCATCCTGATAACCCTCCTTTTGGAATTAGATTCCTTTGGTTTTCCTGAGAAAGTAGAAAAATCGGGACACATTTTGGAGTCTAAGTTACTTTCAGTAGAGCTATGAAATTATTAAGGTGTATAAGGAAGTAGGTAAATACAGCGGTGGAAATGGTTCATCCTGAGAGATGGGTGAGAGGTAGGTCAGAGTCATAGAAGTTGTCTACTGAAATTGTCCAAAGAGCTATTTATTGATGAAATGTGAGTACTTGCTGAATCTTCTTTTGAGCAAGATAAGAGTATTTCTAAGCACATTTAAACACTAAATCAAATCTACATACACCAGTGTCCGTAAGCAATTATATTGCGTTCTGATCACCCATGAAATATGGCTTCAGGTTCCTTGTCATAGAGGCAAGTCCTGCATTCGCCCGGACAGAGACCATGAATATCATGTGGTGCTACCTCTTCTCTACAAAGGGCTGAGACATCGAGGGAAGATGTGTCCCTCCCTTGAATGTGACCATTCCCAGAGAACAGAGAAGGCTCAGGTCGTCCCTTCCCACCACCTGGAGGGAGGCTCCTACTTCAGCCTTCCTTAACACATTGGGAGTCTTTAGTTGTTAGGCTGGTCTCCCCAGCTCTCTGCCACTCCCTTTCCACTCCTTCTGTTCCTCTCCCCCAACTCTGCCCCCAGCACATACCCTCTACCACATTTTTTTCTTGACAAGGTCTTACTCTGTAGCCTATACTGGCCTAAACTCATGAGGCCCAAAGTGGTTTTGAACATCTAACGTCTAACAATCCTTCTGCTGCAGGAGTGCTGGGATTAGTGTGAGCCGCCACCACCACGATGTCAATCTTCCGTTCACATTTGCAAAGTCTATCTTCTGAAATGTGCTTCTTCACTTTTTTTGTTGTTTGCTTCTCCTCTTTGAGAGGATGATCTCCTGGTATACTGCCTTTAAGGTACCCCCAAAATTTTCATGGCATTTAAAGAATGTTAACAATGAATCCGAATAATGAAAGACATAAAAATAGAGACTAGTCCCGAAGGAACCTTAAAGAAACTCTACTACGATGGACCACTAGAGCCAGCTCTAGGTCAGGAGCAGAGCAAGCAGAGGACAGGACCAGTTCATCCTACCTGTTTTCACACATTCATTTATTCACTCACCCATCCATTCATTTGTTCAATTCACTTATTTGACAAATATGTGTCAAGGACCCTCGTGCAGGATTGATTGAAGTACGATGCTAGTAAACAGCTGTCACCCTCTTTTAGGAGTTCCTTAGTAACTGAAGCCTGCAAAGCAAGCGAGGAATTGCTCTGCCTGCTATTGCTCTATAAAATGAATCTGGAGGTAATCTGAAGAGAGGCTAAGCATAGGAGAAGGAAATTCAGAATTTCCAAGACTGGCATTGTACGTCCATGCTATCTAAGCACCTTAGGTGGAAATGGTTAAGGACCAGTTTCATTGGCTCTGTATTAATATCTCTCTACAGGCTGAAATGTAAAATAAATGTGACCCTGGTAAAATCCAAACCATTACCTCAAGGGAACCATGTACAGTAAACATAAAAAGCACTGGTTAGTTATTATCACAGAAGTATTAATGTTTCATCTGCAGTCTCACAAATGATTAGTGCTTAAAGAAAGGCTTGAACCTGAGTCATCTTTTTAAAGAAATATTCATTTACTTATTTTTAGTCAAAAAGGAAAGTACTTCTTGCAGAAAATGAGGATAACACAAGAAAGAATAAATGGAGACGATTATAAAAATCCCCACCCTATTATTTAATGTAAAGTTGGGGACAATTTCTCCTGACATATAAAGCCAAAAAAAAAATAATAATAACCTGCTGTGTATACACTGGTGTTTATGATGGCCAAATTTCTGCTCTTCAGCTCTGACGGGCCCTGGTCTGGTTCGAATGGTGGAAGTTTGTGTGGAGTCCATGAAGCAGCATTTGGACAGGCTGGGCGAAGTTACTGACAACTCGGGCTACGTGGATGTGTTGACCCTCATGAGACACATCATGCTGGACACCTCTAACATGCTCTTCCTGGGCATCCCTCTGGACGGTACTGGAACTTGAATTCTCATGCATTCTGTCCCCTTCCAAGCAGGGCATGCAGGGGCAGTACATGGAAACAAAGTGCTATTTCATACATTGTGCTTGGTTAAACATTTCTATGTATTCCTAAGGATATTCCCCTCACTGTTGCATATAGTTTTAAAACTCATGCTGCCACTCTTGCCCAGGACTGCGGCCAGTACTCTGGCCTCTCTTGGCTTGGCTCTGAGATCGGCTGCCACCAGCCCCTCTCCACCTTGTTATTTCCTCCCTGCTTAGCTTCGCCAAGCTCCTAGCACAGACCCTGCTTCTCTCTCTACTCACCTTCATTCTGCAAAAACCACTTAAACAGTTTTATTACTTTAAAATTTGCCTACTAGCACAGCTGCTTGGCAGAATCTTCCAACCTAAACTTATCAGCTAGCTTCTGCTCACCTCCTTGGCTATCTGCTTGTGGCAGAGGCCGCTGGTTCTAGCTCCTCCAAGATCTTACATGATGGCGGTGTGCTGCTCATTCCAAAGCCTGGCTGAAAAATCACCTTCTCTTTTCCTGTCTCCTTTTCCTCCTGAGACCTGGAAGGCCCACCTGTCCCTTCCACCCAGCAATTGGCTCCCAGCCTCCTTTATTGACCAAATCAAGAACCAATTAGGGAACCAGGACTTACTATCGGTACCTCCCCCTACAACTCTGCTTACAGCATTTCTGCCTTGTTCATTCATTTATAAACTTTCAAAGTAGAGATCAACCCCCATTTCTTCTGGATCTTCTGTGTTGCTCTAGGACTTAGCATTCTACCATGGGCAAACACATTAATGTGACCATTAACATAGCACTAGGAAGTTGGATATATTTAGCCATTTCTGGCAATTCTTTGGTACAGGATACATACACATACAAGTATTTATGTATACACGTACATGTTCCTTCTCTCAAATTCACTCTCTATGAGAACTTGATTGTCTCTATATGAAAAAATGATGGTGCTACTGCTTTGCTGTTGACAAATGGTGATAACAGCTGTTAGGTATTTCATACCAAACATGCTGGTTTGTACCAAAAAATCTGAAAAGATACTTTATGTGCATGTCTGCCATTTAATATTTATAACAACCCCACAAGGCATCCTACCGTCTCCACTAATTGAGAAAAGGCAAACATTTTAAAATGTGCACATAAGCTGTTGACATTAGTATGTGATTTTCCTAAGCTAATTTATAACCATGTTCATTGATTCATCCATTCAGTAAACTGATATGTATTGGTTGCCTACTTTATATTCTAGGTTCTGGGGAGAGAATCAAGAAGAAGGGTAAAGTTTTGACCTTTGAGGAGCTTATATTGCAGTGGGGTACGTGAACAATACCAGGTTACATGTTAGGTGATAATGAGTGCCTTGAGACAAGAACAAGTCAGTGTCAGGTACAGGGACTGAGGCAGGGTGGCAGTGCAGCCGTGCCCATCATGAGTTGAGTGGTCAGGAAATATCTCTTCAGAGAAAACATTCAAACATGGTCTGAATGAAGTGAAGTCACAGCCATGTGCAGATCCGAAACGATCTAGGCAGGGCCAAGAAACACACTCTAGGTGTTTTTTTCAACACCTAGCACCTGTGGAAACTATCTGGGCCATCCATGTGCTACCCAATTTACCACAAGATCAACATTGAGCCCTTCCTTCCTCCCTCCAGCACCCATGGCCTTGCCATCGCCAGTCTACTGCACTTCGCAAGGGCTACAGAAACCGAATCTGGTTCTGTATTTCCTCTGGGAAGCTCTCGCTCGCTCTCGCTCGTGCCACCTTTCACCTGGTGTGCCTCCAGCCTTTCTGCATGTCTCTTTGCTGAAGTCAGGCAGGCGTGCTGACCCAGTCCTGCTCCCTACATTCCTCCAGGTCTAGGTCAATAGGAAAGGCTGGCTGGATCCAGGGCTGTGTCCAGGGAGCTGTGAATCCTGCACCAATCAGTGGCTGGATCCAGACTGTGATGCCACAGCACTTGTGTGACCCATGTGGGTTATGTTCGTTTCCCTTTATAGTGCATACTTAAACTTCCAAGTTGACCTGCCTGCCATACTGTCTGCATCCTTAATTTCTATCAGCCATAGGTTTCTTTAATTTGTAAAGCAGAGATATTATCGTTCCCTTGGCAAGACTATAAGGATTAAACCTTAAAGCTCTGTAAAGCAACCTAGAAGTGACTGGCATTTTGGCAGTTAAAAAAATAAATTCTTATTTTCTCTGTCTCTGTCTCTCTGTCTCTCTGTCTCTCTGTCTCTCTGTCTCTGTCTCTGTCTCTCTCTCTCTCTCTCTCTCTCTCTCTCTCTCTGTGTAGCTTGAAAAAATAGGCAAGGACTTTCTTTTTTTTAAATTCAATTTAACTTATTATCACTTACCCGTCATTAACAATGCACAAGCCCAGAACAATGCATTGAAGAAGCTGAAATGAATTCTGCACTTTTGCTGGGCAGGCTCTCTGCCGACAGAACCAGGCAAGAGGGAGAGAACCCGGTCCAGCCGAGCCTCTCGGGGCTGAGCGGGATGGTGAGTGTCACAGCTCGGATCTCCTGCCTCTGGAGAATAACCACACCAAGCCGGGAGTCTGTCCAAGCAGAAACTCATTTTTATATATCAATCCTTTTTTTTTATAAAGGGCTGAGAGAGGAGGCAGAGTTTCTGGTTGGGGTGAGATGACATGGGGGAGGGGAAAGGCGTATGGGGTGACTGACAGAGCCAACAAAGTTACTCTATGTCAGCAGGATCTAGGCAAAGGCAGGCTTAAGCAGGTTGTGTTGAGTCACTCCAGTACGGAAATGACTGAGACAGTTTACAAAACTTGAGCCAGGCTCAGGTTTATCCTCAAGGCCCAAACCAAGGCCGAATAGAGCCCAACATCTCCCCCTTTTGTTTTTGTAATGAGCAGGTCACATGGCTTCTGTCTTAGGTTGTCCCCCACATGGGGATCTTACCCATCTTTGAATACCATGGGTCACTCTGGCTCAAGGGGCAGGCTCCACGACCTGCCTTAGGTTGTCCCAGCACATCTGAGATCTTACCCGTCATTGGTCAAATGGAGAGCCGGGGAGGGTCACTCATATTCTGAGGGCCAATCGTATGTTAGTCTTGGCTCTCGGGAAGCCAGCCTTTGATAATGAGCCTGGATCTGATGAAGCCTGATTGCCTTTATACACTGTTGGATGAATTGTATATTAAGTAAGCATGGCCCCACTGTGGGAGGGAGAAAGGGAAGGAAGAAGGGACCAGGGAGGGGAAGTAGGTAAGCCAGGAAGCCATGGAGGCAAGTCCACAGTGGGTTGTCTTGAAACTCTTCCTCTTCTCTAAGTCTTCTTGGATCTTTGAATCCCCTCATCAATCTTTTGTAGGATCTTCATTGTCGATGACAGGGGCATTTTCATTCTTTTCTCTTGATGACTCTGTGAAGGGAGCAGAAGGAGGGCTCTCAGGGCTGGAAATGTCCCTGGAGTGATTAGTATCCTCATCCCCCTGTAGGGGCAAGTATTTTATGTCTCTGGCCAGTATCCAGATTGGTCTTTTCTTATTTTGGGGGAATATGCAGCCAAACCCTCTTCCAGCTGTCAAGAGCGGGTCTGGCCCTCTCCAAGCTCCGGTCAGTGGGTCTCTCCACCTGACCCAAATGGAGCTGTAGGAAACCAATGAAGACCAATGTTTTTGAAATGGGGACAGATGTGGATCCTCTTTGGAAAAGTTCAAAATATTCATGGTAAATAGTGCCTTTTTCATTTGATCATGTGGGAGGAGAGACTCCCCCTTTTGTTTTTGTAATTGAGTTTTAAGGACTTGGTTATAGCATTCTATAATAGCTTGTCTCCTGGGATTATATGGAATTTTTCTTGAATGGCCAATTTTCCACATCTTAAAAACTCTATAAAGGCTTGACTTATAAAGCATGGGCCATTATCAGTTTTTATCTGATCAGGCAATCCAAGAATAGCAAAACATTGGAGCATATGACTTATGGCATGTTTGGCTTTTTCTCTAGTATGTGCAGAAGCCCAGCAGGCATGGGAAAAGGTATCAACAGATACAAAAACATATTTAAGCTTTCCAAAAGAAGAATGATGTGTAACATCTATCTGCCATAAATGGTTGGATCGAAGTCCACGGGGGTTGCTCTCCAAGGTCTGGAGGGAAGGTACCTGGAGGAAAGGTTGGCAAGACTTGTATGTGTGGACAATCTTTTTAAGATCTTTGACTGGTATATGGGGGAACCTATAACGGAGGCCCCTCCAGTTAGTATGGGTCAAGAGGTGGAAGTGGGTGGCCTCTGAGACAGTGTGACATTGGAGTCCAGATGCCGCCTGGTCAGCCAGGCTGTTTCCCTTTGACAAAAAGCCTGAGAGATTTTGGTGACCTCTGAGATGTTGAATATAAATAGGGTTTTGTCTTTGTCTAAGGAGGGTACATGCTTCAATCATCAAAGGGGATATTGGATTAGAATCTAGCTTAATATGAGCTTCAGGCAAACTGGGCAATAAGTTAACCACATATAAACTATCTGAAAACAAATTAAACATACCAGGGATGGAATCCAATGCCATCACTACAGCAAAGAGCTCTTTAAATTGGGCTGACCCCTCTATCTCATACACCTTAGAACTAACAAGTCTAGGTTCATCATTTTTCCCAAAAGAGGGATAGACGACCACTGAGGATCCCAGTCACCTACCATCAGTAAAGACAGTGGGAGAATTAGGATCAGGTTTAGATTAAAAGAGTCTGGGAGGCATCCACTCCAACCTAGAAAACGAGCTCATCCATCTATGGGGACCAAAATGACAGTCAATCTCACCCAGGGAGCCTTTGAGGGCCAGGGCTATATACTCATTGTTTCTTTGTAGCCAGGTAACATCAACCATCCTGAGGGGAGTAACTATAGACTGAGGATCTGTTCCAAACAGTCGAATAGAAACATTTCTTCTCTTAAAGATACAATGTTGGTTCTGTTTCCCCAGCACTCGGCACTCCTCCTGGTAAAAGCCCATCCATTTAAGGAACATGGGTAAGGGAAGCGCAGCCTTGACCATTTCCTTCTAATCTCTAGGGGTGAGGGCCTGGTGGGCAAAGTCCTCAAGGATGGTCTCTACCCAGGGTGAATGAGGGCCATCTTCTGCCACTGCTTTCTTTAGTTCCTTAAGGTCTTAGGCTTCCCAGGGATACCAAGCTGCTGCTAGGGTTATCATTAACCAGAAATAGGTGGCTAGTATCTCCCAAGCTGAATTCCCCCATCCCCGGATAGGGCTACGGTGCTGAAGGCAGCTGCTGAGGGGAAACCTGGAAGGAGTCAGTTGGGGGGTCTGAGAAAGGTAATCTCAAAGGCAGGGCCCTACTGGAGGACCAGAGAGTCGTGCTATAGGGAAAGGGAATCTTGAAGGCAGGGTCCCACTGGAGGACAAGGGAGCCCTGCTACAGGAACAGTAAAGGAACTCAGGGGAGGGGAGAGTTCTATCTGAAAAAGTACTGCCCCATAATTTATGGGGATACACTCACCCGCAGACCGACCAATTACTCGTCAGCGAACTTCCGTCAGGAGTGGGGGTGTCTCCTCACATGGGGCACCAATTCTGCTGGGCAGGCTCTCTGCTGACAGAACCAGGCGAGAGGGAGAGAACCCAGTCCAACCGAGCCTCTCGGGGCTGAGCGGGATGGTGAGTGTCGCAGCTTGGATCTCCTGCCTCTGGAGAATAACCACACCAAGCCAGGAGTCTGTCCAAGCAGAAACTCGTTTTTATATATCAATCTTTTTTTTATATAAAGGGCTGAGAGAGGAGGCGGAGTTTCTGGCTGGGGTGAGATGACATGGGGGAATGGAAAGCTGACGAGGAGTATGGGGTGACTGACAGAGCCAACAAAGTTACTCTACATCAGCAGGATATAGGCAAAGGCAGGCTTAAGCAGGTTGTGTTGAGTCACTCCAGTACGGAAATGACTGAGACAGTTTACAAAACTTGAGCCAGGCTCAGGTTTGTCCTCAAGGCACAAAACAGGGCCAAATAGAGCCCAACACACTTTGCGCCAAATTTAGATAACTCTGAAGGCTATGTGAAGAATGCTATAAAATGAACCTAGCACTGGAAAGTGAGACATCAAAGAACTGTTAATTAGGTGGATAATCCCAGTACATAGTCCAGTTAATATCTCACCTAACTCCAAAATCAGTTGAATTGTGTTATCAGCATAACAGGCTTGGTGTTTTAAAGTTAAATATGTCCTTGTCATCGTATTGTCGTCATCATCATCATGATCATTATTATTATTGTCGTTAGTGAGAGAGAAAGAGGCATGAGTGCTCCTGTGTACTGTACCCATGCAGGGCAGGGGTCAACTCGGGAGCTCCTTTTTCCTCCCACCTTCATGTGAATTCCAGGAATTGAACTCAAATCACTAAGAGACAACGACCTTTAACCACTAAGTCATCTCACTTGTCCAAACAACACCCTTCTATGTACCAAGACCAAGGACACAATCACTGTAACTACTACCCTCTGTCCAGACAAGCCAGAGGGAGTGAGAAGCCCAGCCAGACTGGGATATGAGAGAGTTTAGGTTGAGGTCTCAGACACAAACTTGAAAACTGTCAATTCTACAGCTAACTCTGCCAACTTGGATGCCAAGCAGATGGGCTAAGGAGTTAGCATTGTAGTCTGCATCCACTGGTGAGCCAAGACTGGCCCAAGAGTCTGTCTTTCAGAAGCTGTGTTCTTAGGCTCACTTTTTTTTCTTGCTGAATTTGCTCTTGGTTTTTGTTTCTTAGAAAATTCTATTGTGAAGAAAATCCAGGGTTATTTTAATGCATGGCAAGCTCTCCTCATCAAACCAAACATCTTCTTTAAGATTTCCTGGCTCTACAGAAAGTATGAAAGATCCGCGTAAGTAACCCAAGTGTGGGGAATCTACCCGCGCTGTTCCTTGTCTTTGTTGCTGTTGCCCCTTGGATAAGTTTTATGCTGGCCAGCATGCAGAGGGCCATGCCAATTAAGTTACTTGTGAAACATTATAGCAATTTGGCATCCATTGGGACAGACCAAAGAACAGAGGAAGCCTTTGGCCAAGAACCCCCGTAGCAATGGCCAAATGTGTGGCCCAAGGCTCGCTGGAACAAGGATACTGTGCTATATTTTGAACTGACACAAAAGGCATGGCTAAACCTAACATTGACACCTGTCAGAGTTTTCTGCTTTTCAAAAAAAAAAAAAAAATGGAAACATAGAATTAAAGTTATAGCTTTAGTGTTTAGAAATATCAGATAACTCTAGTAGCATAAGATAAATACTTCATGTAACTTATTTGTGAAGAAATAAAGTACAAATGCATTTACTCATGAACACTAATGCCTTTCAACAAGCAGAATCTGTTTTGCTGAAAGTCTAAATTGAGAACATTTTAACACTATTTTTTTCTCCTTCAGCAAGGACTTGAAAGACGAGATAGCTGTCTTGGTGGAAAAAAAGAGACACAAAGTTTCCACAGCAGAGAAACTAGAAGACTGTGTGGATTTTGCAACTGATTTGATTTTCGCTGAGGTATTGGCCTGGATGAACCCCAATTTCTCACCTGATATAATATATACAGTGTACCATTACTTAGAAAACCCTTTTTAGAACTGTGGCATGGTTTTTCTTTAAAAAGTTCCTCTAGTAGTCTTACGATAGCCCATCATAACAGCCCAAACACCTGTTTTTATGACATTTATCGTTCAAAATTTTCTATAATTTATGAAAACAGGAAAAGAGGAGACCTAAGACACTGAGTAAAAATATCTCTCAATATCTGGGAGCTTTACTCTAGAACCCTCCCCAGATACCAAAATATAAGATTGTCCAAATCTTATCTCTAAAATTCCATGATACTTGCATATATTTGTTTCACCCCATAGGGTTAATAATACCTAATGCAGCCTAGTGTTATGCAAATAATTATAACATTGCATTGTTTAGAGGATAATTATAAAATGTCTGTAGCTACTCAATATAAATGCAACCAAAATATATGTGATGCCCAGTTAGTTGAATCCATTGATGTGGAATGCTAGTGTATGGAGGGTCAATGGTACATAGGTGATCAGCTATCTCTTTATCTATATGCAGAATATCAATATGCACGATGTTGGTTCTAATTACAGAAACCTCTCATTTCATTTTGTTGAGGTTGTTGGTGCTTGAGTGCCACCTCCCATAAGTTTCTGAAATTTCGATTCCCTTTCCCAATGTCCTCTCCTCTTTCAACTCCTCAGAGACGTGGAGACTTGACGAGAGAGAACGTGAACCAGTGCATACTGGAGATGCTGATTGCCGCCCCTGACACCATGTCTGTCACTCTGTACTTCATGTTACTGCTCATCGCAGAGTATCCAGAGGTCGAAACAGCAATTCTGAAGGAGATCCACACTGTTGTCGGTAAGTGGTTACCAGATTAAACAGCAGTGCTGCAGGAACTCCCTTTAGAGTGGGAGTATCAGCTGCTCCATACATCTTAAGAATCTGATAAAACCTTAAGGAAAAATAGAGTAATTCTGCTACATTTTAGTTGTACTTGGTAGGTTAAAATGACAACCCCTCCTATTTATATGTTATATGAATCATAAAAATAATGTGTGCTTGTTGAAGAATCCAAACCCCAGAGCAGTGTGTAAGGCAGAAGTGGACATCCTAATTCTTTTCACTGTGTCTGACTCCCATTCCAACCCCCCTGACAGCTACTTGCTTCCTGTATATCCTTCAAGAGCTTTGTGTGTGTGTGTGTGGTAGGGTGTGCACATGCTATAGTATGAATGTGGAGGTCAGAGGACAGCTTGTGGCAGTTATTTCTCTCCTCCTCCCAGCTGGATTCTGGGGATCAAATTCAGGTTTTCAGGCTTGGTGAGAAGTACTCTTACCCATTGAACCATCTCTCAAGCTTGAAATCTTACTTCATATGCACACAGACATAGATATGGTCACGTTTATCCATCTCAGAAAATCATAGAGTACTTGCTTGTAGCCTACTTAACCCTCCCAGCACCCCGTAGACATTCAGTCACCTCTCGATTGTTTATAATGTCTGATGTGATGCAATACTATATAAATCATTACAGTATTATAGTATCTAGAGAATAACTACAAAATAAAGGCTGAGCTTGTTCAGTGCAAACACAATAACTAGACATTGAATGCTGTTGGATGACTCTATAGATGTGGAACTTGAGTTTCACATGCTCTGCCTGCCTCGTGGGTCGACCTAGGAAGATGGCTACTGTTTACAAAAGTGCAGTGGGAGGAGGATGAAAGGGTAACAGCAGATACTAGGGCTAATGAGCTTCTGTCACCACGCATCCGTAGATGTTGGTCCTTCTGCTACTCTCCACACTGTTTCTATAGAGAAGCCCCCAGGGAGGGCTGGGAGGGGAAACTGATTTTGAGAGCATGCTTTTATCAGACCACTAATAAAGTTTCCTGAGAGTGAGATGCTTTTCAATGTCTCCTGACTCTTCATCTCACTGCAAGGATGGGAAAGCAGCAGGCCTTGTGGCAATATCCAGGCTCCCTCTTGTGGTCCGTACGCAGAGCACATTGCAACATCCAGGCTCCCTCTTGTGGTCCATGGTGATGGCTTTCTAGGAAATACTTTTGGAAACTTCTGTGACTGTCCCTTTACCTCTCCACCCTGTTATGCATACTTGTTGGGTCCTGTGGTGCAGAGCACAGTACTTAAGAGGCAGCTTCTCTTTCTTAGAATTTCCAGGACACCCGAGATACTTTGATTCTGTTAAAGTGGCTCATTTGAGGGTACTTGAAAAATGTGCCATATCTGGATCAATCTACCCTTCCTTGACCTACGTCAGGACAGACTGAGACACTGGGGCTGTCTTGTTATTTCTCAGTAGCACCCAGGGATGGCAGGGCCTCACTGTTTATGAGAGGGAGTGGTCAGCATCTCGCCATGTTCCTGCAACAGTTTATTTGAGGTCAGATGTGGCGGGGCTGTCAGTGGCATGTGTGGGAAAGCGGCAGGAGGAGTGGGTTTATGTGCTGGACTCCGTGCATGATCTCACCGACTCTGCAGCAGCCTCTGCACCCCATCTGGGGTGGTTACTCTGCTCACTGGCACATATAGTAAAAGGCAAAGTAAATGCTCCCTGGAATGTACAGTAGACAAGAAACTCGAAGACTTAAGGAAGATAAGAGGAATATGGGATGCAGAGTAGGTGTGGCCCACAGGAAACTGCAGAGAGTGTGTCTTCTCTGAAAAGGTGGCTGGCCCCGTCTCTTGCCTGTTGACCACAGCTGGGAATATGGGTCTAATAGGAACAAATTTTCAGATAATTTTAGAAAATTTTTGTTGTTGTTCTTGTTGTTGTTATGAAATCTCCAGAAATTGTTTTACATCTAAATGTTTATAAAGCTCTTTGTGGACCAAATAGAACACATTTGTTCCCAGTGAATGGTCTGCATTAGAACTAAAATCATTTTTTTTGACACAACACCCAGAGGAAGCTCCACTCCCAGGTGCTCTGAAACACCCAGGATTAGAGGTGAGGAGGAACCAACATCTGTCCCAAAACTGGGAGTAACTGGGACCAGTGGACCAGGCACACAGGAACTACACCAGCCCAGTGATTCGAGTTCCTTTCGGTCTGTCTGGGCTGATGTCCAGAGCAGATCTTGGGCGCAAGCTCCACAGCCAGTCCCACAACACCCAGAGGAAGCTCCACTCCCAGGTGCTCTGACACACCCAAGATCAAAGAGAGACCTTGGGCGCAAGCTCTACAGCCAGTCCCACAACACCCAGAGGAAGCTCCACTCTCAGGTTCTCTGACACACCCAGGATCAGAGGTGAGGAGGAACCAACATCTGTCCCAACACTGGGAGTAACTGGGACCAGTGGGACCAGGCACACAGGAACTCCGCCAGCCCAGTGACTCTGGTTCCTTCAGGTGTGTCTGGGTTGGTGTCCTGAGCAGACCTTGGGTGCAAGCTTCGCAGCCAGTCCCACAACACACAGAGAAAGCCCCACTCCCAGGTGATCTAACAAGCCCAGGATCACAGGATCCCAAAATCACAGGATCACAGAGACAGCTTGACTCTGTGGAGTTCTGACAGAATCCTTCACAGGAAGGACAGGCTCCAGTCAGATTTAGCAAGGGCAGGTAGCACTATAGATAACCTGATGGCAGGGGGCAAGTGTAAGAAAATAAACAACACAAAACAAGGTCACTTGGTATCATCAGAACCCAATACTCCCACCATAGCAAGTCCTGGACACACCATTAGACCGGAAAAGCAAGACTCAGATCTAAAATCACTTCTCATGGTGATGATACAGGACTTTAAGAAAGACATAAATAGCACCCTCAAAGAAGTACAAGAGGACACAGGTAAATAGCTAGAAGCCCTTTAAGAAGAAACACAAAAATCCCTTAAAGAACTACAGGAAAACACAATCAAACAGGTGAAGGAAATGAGCAAAACCATCCAGAATCTAAAAATGGAAATAGAAACAATAAAGAAAACAGAAAGAGAGACAAACCTGGCCATACAAAACCTAGGAAACAAATCAGGAGTCATAGATGCAAACATCAACAACAGAATAAAAGAGATAGAAGAGAGAATATCAGGGGCAGAAGACACCATAGAAAACATTGACACAACAGTCAAAGAA